>NW_025533700.1:280000-507449 GCF_020615455.1 Coregonus clupeaformis
AGGTAGGTGTCATGCCCTGACTCAGGGGACGCTTATATGTTGAGTCAGGGTGTGTATATTCCTATGTTGGCCGGTGTCCTATAGTCCTGTGTATTTCTATGTTGGCCGGTGTCCTATAGTCCTGTGTATTTCTATGTTGGCCGGTGTCCTATAGTCCTGTGTATTTCTATGTTGGCCGGTGTGGTTCCCAATCAGGGGCAGCTGTCGCTCGTTGTCTCTGATTGGGGACCATACTTAGGCAGCCTATTGGCACTGTCTAGTTGTGGGATATTGTTCCGTGTAAGGTATGTTGTGTGTGCTACCTTGGACTTCACGTGTCGTTGGTTTATTGTTTTGTCGTGTGTTTATTTAGTTTAATAAACATGTACGCATTTCACGCTGCGCCTTGGTCTGACCCATCCTTCAACGAACGTGACAGAGGATCCCACCAAACAAGGACCAAGCAGCGTGCCGAGAAGGAGCAAATGCCTGGGACTCAACAGGAGGTTACGTTAGTAGATGTCCTCCTCGGTTGGGGGAGAATTACGGAGGAGGAGGCTGTCCGTTATCGGAGGGCGATGAAGGAGGATGCCCAGGTAGGAGAGGAGAAACGGCGCCAACAGTGCCGACGACGGAGACCCGAGAGGCAACCCCAAGAAAATGTTGGGGGGGGGGGGCACACGGTGTGGACGACGAGGCAGCAGGAGGACATGAAAGGGCGGATCTGCAGGTTAGGAGAGGAGGCCACCATGTTACGGGGGCTATTGGTTCAGAGGGAGCAGGAGTTATTCGGTCAGAGGGAGGCGCTACAGGAGGCTATAAGGGAGAAGGAAGGTGTAGAGGCACAGCAAGAGGAGCTGGTTAGGCAGCAGAAGGAGCGGGGGTTAATAAAGGAACCTAGTCCTGCTCCTCGCATCAAGCCAGTGGTGCGTGTTCCCAGTACGGCCCGGCCCGTTCCTGCCCCTCGCACCAAGCAAGTGGTGCGTGTCGCCAGTCCGGTCCGGCCCGTTCCTGCTCCCCGCACCAAGCCAGTGGTGCGTGTTCCCAGTACGGCCCGGCCCGTTCCTGCCCCTCGCACCAAGCCTGTGGTGCGTGTCGCCAGTCTGGCCCGGCCTGTTCCTGCTCCTCACACCAAGCCAGTGGTGCGCGTCACCAGCCCGGCCCGGCCTGTTCCTGCTCCTCGCACCAAGTCAGTGGTGCACATCGCCAGCCCAGCCCGGCCTGTTCCTGCTCCTCGCACCAGGCCAGTGGTGCGCGTCGCCAGTCCGGCCCGGCCCAATCCTGTCCCTCGCACCAAGACAGTGGTGCGTGTTCCTAGTCTGGTCCGGCCCGTGCCTGCTCCTCGCACCAGACCAGTGGTGCATTTGTCCAGTCCGGTGCCGGACTCCACTCCGGAGCCAGAGCAGTCCGCTCCACCGGTGCCTGATCCAGTGCCGGTCAGCTGTTCCACTCCGGTGCCAGAGCAGTCCGCTCCACCGGTGCCTGATCCAGCTCCGGTCAGCTGCTCCACTCCGGAGCCAGAGCAGTCCGCTCCACCGGTGCCTGATCCAGCTTCGGTCAGCGGCTCTACTCCGGAGCCAGAGCAGTCCGCTCCACCGGTGCCCAGTCCAGCTCCGGTCAGCGGCTCCAGTCCAGACCATGACGTCAGCCCCTCTCCAGGTTCGGGGTCTCCCACACCAGGGTCCAGACAGGGCCTGGCGTATCGTGGGAGGAAGGAGAGGGGAAGCAGCGCGCCGAGGTCCAGACCGGACCAGGGGCGCAACAGGGAGGCGGAGAGTGAGAGGTCGTCACGCCCCGAGCCGGATCCGCCTCCGAGGCGGAATGCCCACCCGGCCCCTACCCTGTTATGTTTATGTTGTGCGGTCGGAGTCCGCACCTTTGGGGGGGGGGGTACTGTCACGCCCTGACTCAGGTACACACAACATACCTCACACGGAACAAGATCCCACAACCCACTAGTGTCAATAGGCTGCCTAAGTATGGTCCCCAATCAGAGACAACGAGCGACAGCTGCCTATGATTGGGAACCACACCGGCCAACATAGAAATAGACATACTAGAATATCAACATAGATATACACCAACATAGAACATACACACCCTGACTCAACATATCAGAGTCCCCTGAGTCAGGGTGTGACAGTACCACCCCCCAAAGGTGCGGACTCCGACCGCACAACATAAACATAACAGGGTAGGGGCCGGGTGGGCATTCCGCCTCGGAGGCGGATCCGGCTCGGGGCGTGACGACCTCTCACTCTCCGCCTCCCTGTTGCGCCCCTGGTCTGGTCTGGACCTCGGCGCGCTGCTTCCCCTCTCCTTCCTCCCACGATACGCCAGGCCCTGTCTGGACCCTGGTGTGGGAGACCCCCAACCTGGAGAGGGGCTGACGTCATGGTCTGGACTGGAGCCGCTGACCGGAGCTGGACTAGGCACTGGTGGAGCGGACTGCTCTGGCTCCGGAGTGGAGCCGCTGACCGGAGCTGGACCAGGCACCGGTGGAGCGGACTGCTCTGGCTCCGGAGTGGAGCCGCTGACCGGAGCTGGACTGGACCCCGGTGGAGCGGACTGCTCTGGCTCCGGAGTGGCGCAGCTGACCGGAGCTGGATCAGGCACCGGTGGAGCGGACTGCTCTGGCTCCGGAGTGGAGCAACTGACCGGTGCCGGATCAGGCACCGGTGGAATGGGCACGGGCTGTGCCGGACTGGACAAACGCACCACTGGTCTGGTGCTAGGAGCAGGCACAGGCCGGGCCGGGCTGGCGACGCGCACCACTGGCTTGGTGCGAGGAGCAGGAACAGGCCGGGCCGGGCTGGCGACGCGCACCACTGGCTTGGTGCGAGGAGCAGGAACAGGCCGGACCGGGCTGGCGACGCGCACCACTGCCTTGGTGCGGGGAGCAGGAACAGGCCGGGCCGGGCTGGCGATGCGCACCACTGGCTTGGTGCGAGGAGCAGGGACAGGCCGGACCGGGCTGGTGACGCGCACCACTGGCTTGGTGCGAGGAGCAGGAACAGGCCGGGCCGGGCTGGCGCGCACCACTGGCTTGGGCAGGCACGGGGCTGGGCGCACCACTGGCTGGCGGGAGCAGGAACAGCCGGCGGGCTGGCGCGCGCACCACTGGCTGTGCGGGGAGCAGGAACGGGCCGGCCGGACTGGGACACGCACCACTTGCTTGGTGCGAGGAGCAGGACTGGGTTCCTTGATTACCCCCCGCTCCTTCTGCTGCCTAACCAGCTCCTCTCGCCGTGCCTCTACACCTTCCTTCTGCTCCCTCTGAACCAATAGCCCCCGTAATCTGGTGGCCTCCTCTACTAACCAGCAGATCCGCCCTGTCGCGGCCTCCTGCTGCCTCGTCGTCCACACCGTGTGCCCCCCCAAAAAAAATTATTGGGGTTGCCTCTCCACCCTGATCAGGGCCTCCATCTTTCTGGCCAGATCCTCTCTCATCTCCTGCCAAGTCCATCCTCTCTGCTCCTCCTCGGCACACTGCTTGGTCCAGGTCTGGTGGGATCTTGTTCACGTTCGTTGATTGATTTAACGAAATAAACACAACAACAAAACAATGAACTAAACGTGACGTCCTCACACGGAACAAGATCCCACAACCCACTAGTGCCAATAGGCTGCCTAAGTATGGTCCCCAATCAGAGACAACGAGCGACAGCTGCCTCTGATTGGGAACCACCCTGGCCAACATAGATCAACACATAATAGACCTACAACATAGAATATAGATAACATAGAATATACACACCCTGAGTCAGGGCGTGACACCGGCTACCTTCAGACTAGTGTCGTGAGGCTCATCTTTCCATAGACCAAACCTTTCGGACACTACAGACGTTTTCATAAGAAGACCGATTTTCGGGATGTCTCATGGTCTGACAAACACCGCTTTAGCTTGGCCACCTTCCACCGCAGATGCGGAAATTACATTTTACATTTTACATTTCTGACACAAGCGGATGTTGTGGCTTGAGAGAAAAAACAGATGTCTCTAGCTTAAACTGACGGATTTTGATGGGGATTTGTATTATTATTCTGCTAATTAGATTTCCGCAGAGATGCAGTCATCGACTCTAGGGGGGGTTTTAATATGGAAATTCCCACGTATGCCTTGAGTTGGTTGAATGGTAAGGAGTCAGTGAACTGGTGGAATAGTGCTGCTGCTGCTGTTGTGATCTGACCAGGCCCCCCTCCCTTCCCATCTGTTGTTCCAGGTTGTAAAAGTGAGCCACTCAAAGAAAAAATTCCAGCCGTCCCTGCACCCACAGCCCCCCAAGCCCCTGCTCCAGCCCCGGGCCAAGCCCCTGCTCCAGCCCCAGCCAAGGAGAAGGAGACGAAGGAGGAGAAGAAGGAGCAGCCAGAGGGTCAGATGGTACGAGGCGATAACAACACACTTCCTATAAATACATACAGTACATCACTCAAGGTAACATCTCTCTCCCTCTCTCTCTCTCTCTCTCTCCCTCTCCGTCTCTCTCCCTCTCTCTCTCTCTCTCTCTCTCCGTCTCTCTCTCTCTCTCCGTCTCTCTCTCTCTCTCCGCTCTCTCTCTCTCTCTCTCTCTCTCTCTCTCGCTCTCTCTCTCTCTCTCTCTCTCTCTCTCTCGCTCTCTCTCTCTCTCTCTCTCTCTCTCTCTCCCTCCCGCCATCCCCCTCTATCCCCCTCTCCTTCACCATCCCTCCCCCTCCCTTCCTTATAGGAGGACAAATTGGCAGCAGTTGGTTCTTCTTGTAGTGAGGATGATGATGATGACAGTGATGAAGACAGTTCTGATGAGGAAAGTTCTGATGAAGAAAGTTCTGATGAAGATGACGAGGATGATGATGATGTTGAGGAAGATGATGATGATAATGATAAGCCTCTGTCTTTGGAGTGGCCAGACACCAGACGTAAACAGGCCACCTATCTGTTCCTCCTGCCTATAGTCTTCCCTCTGTGGCTCACTGTGCCCGACGTCCGTAACCCGGTAAGTCCAACACACACACACACACACACACAAACACACACACACACACACACACCTCAGTAAAGACCAAAACACCACTCTGAAGACAGCACCTTATGTAGTTTGGACGAAAGTGAAAGTTAACAATGGACAACAATGATCAAGTGAACTAAAGTACTGATGGAAGTAGTGGAACTAGTGGAAGTAGTGGAACTGATTGAAGTAGTGGAACTGATTGAAGTAGTGGAACTGATGGAAGTAGTGGAACTGATGGAAGTAGTGGAACTGATGGAAGTAGTGGAACTAGTGGAAGTAGTGGAACTGATTGAAGTAGTGGAACTGATGGAAGTAGTGGAACTGATGGAAGTAGTGGAACTGATGGAAGTAGTGGAACTGATGGAAGTAGTGGAATTGATGGAAGTAGTGGAACTGATGGAAGTAGTGGAACTGATGGAAGTAGTGGAACTGATGGAAGTAGTGGAACTGATGGAAGTAGTGGAACTGATTGAAGTAGTGGAACTGATGGAAGTAGTGGAACTGATGGAAGTAGTGGAACTGATGGAAGTAGTGGAACTGATTGAAGTAGTGGAACTGATGGAAGTAGTGGAACTGATTGAAGTAGTGGAACTAATGGAAGTAGTGGAACTGATTGAAGTAGTGGAACTGAATGAAGTAATGGAACTGAATGAAGTAGTGGAACTGATTGAAGTAGTGGAACTGATGGAAGTAGTGGAACTGATGGAAGTAATGGAACTGATGGAAGTAGTGGAACTGATGGAAGTAGTGGAACTGATGGAAGTAGTGGAACTGATGGAAGTAGTGGAACTGATGGAAGTAGTGGAACTGATTGAAGTAGTGGAACTGATGGAAGTAGTGGAACTGATTGAAGTAGTGGAACTGATTGAAGTAGTGGAACTGATGGAAGTAGTGGAACTGATGGAAGTAGTGGAACTGATGTGAAGTAGTGGAACTGATGGAAGAAGTGGAACTGATGGAAGAAGAAGTGGAACTGATATGAAGTAGTGGAACTGATTGAAGTAGTGGAACTGATGAAAGTGGGAACTGATGAAGTAGTGGAACTGATGGAAGTAGTGGAACTGATGAAGTAGTGGAACTGATGGAAGTAGTGGAACTGATGGAAGTAGTGGAACTGATGGAAGTAGTGGAACTGATGGAAGTAGTGGAACTGATGGAAGTAGTGGAACTGATGGAAGTAGTGGAACTGATTGAAGTAGTGGAACTGATGGAAGTAGTGGAACTGATGGAAGTAGTGGAACTGATGGAAGTAGTGGAACTGATGGAAGTAGTGGAACTGATGGAAGTAGTGGAACTGATGGAAGTAGTGGAACTGATGAAGTAGTGGAACTGATTGAAGTAGTGGAACTGATGGAAGTAGTGGAACTGATGGAAGTAGTGGAACTGATGGAAGTAGTGGAACTGATTGAAGTAGTGGAACTGATGGAAGTAGTGGAACTGATGGAAGTAGTGGAACTGATGGAAGTAGTGGAACTGATGGAAGTAGTGGAACTGATGGAAGTAGTGGAACTGATGGAAGTAGTGGAACTGATGGAAGTAGTGGAACTGATGGAAGTAGTGGAACTGATGGAAGTAGTGGAACTGATGGAAGTAGTGGAACTGATGGAAGTAGTGGAACTGATGGAAGTAGTGGAACTGATGGAAGTAGTGGAACTGATGGAAGTAGTGGAACTGATGGAAGTAGTGGAACTGATGGGAAGTAGTGGAACTGATGGAAGTAGTGGAACTGATGGAAGTAGTGGAACTGATGGAAGTAGTGGAACTGATGAAGTAGTGGAACTGATGGAAGTAGTGGAACTGATGGAAGTAGTGGAACTGATGGAAGTAGTGGAACTGATTGAAGTAGTGGAACTGATGGAAGTAGTGGAACTGATTGAAGTAGTGGAACTGATGGAAGTAGTGGAACTGATGAAGTAGTGGAACTGATGGAAGTAGTGGAACTGATGGAAGTAGTGGAACTGAATGGAAGTAGTGGAACTGATGGAAGTAGTGGAACTGATGGAAGTAGTGGAACTGATTGAAGTAGTGGAACTGATGGAAGTAGTGGAACTGATTGAAGTAGTGGAACTGATGGAAGTAGTGGAACTGATTGAAGTAGTGGAACTGAATGAAGTAGTGGAACTGAATGAAGTAGTGGAACTGATTGAAGTAGTGGAACTGATGGAAGTAGTGGAACTGATGGAAGTAGTGGAACTGATGGAAGTAGTGGAACTGATGGAAGTAGTGGAACTGATTGAAGTAGTGGAACTGATGGAAGTAGTGGAACTGATGGAAGTAGTGGAACTGATGGAAGTAGTGGAACTGATTGAAGTAGTGGAACTGATGGAAGTAGTGGAACTGAATGAAGTAGTGGAACTGATGGAAGTAGTGGAACTGATGGAAGTAGTGGAACTGAATGAAGTAGTGGAACTGATGGAAGTAGTGGAACTGATGGAAGTAGTGGAACTGATGGAAGTAGTGGAACTGAATGAAGTAGTGGAACTGATTGAAGTAGTGGAACTGATGGAAGTAGTGGAACTGATGGAAGTAGTGGAACTGATGGAAGTAGTGGAACTGATTGAAGTAGTGGAACTGATGGAAGTAGTGGAACTGATGGAAGTAGTGGAACTGATGGAAGTAGTGGAACTGATGGAAGTAGTGGAACTGATTGAAGTAGTGGAACTGATGGAAGTAGTGGAACTGATGGAAGTAGTGGAACTGATTGAAGTAGTGGAACTGAATGAAGTAATGGAACTGAATGAAGTAGTGGAACTGATTGAAGTAGTGGAACTGATGGAAGTAGTGGAACTGATGGAAGTAGTGGAACTGATGGAAGTAGTGGAACTGATGGAAGTAGTGGAACTGATTGAAGTAGTGGAACTGATGGAAGTAGTGGGAACTGATGGAAGTAATGGAACTGATTGAAGTAGTGGAACTGATGGAAGTAGTGGAACTGATGGAAGTAGTGGAACTGATTGAAGTAGTGGAACTGATGGAAGTAGTGGAACTGATGGAAGTAGTGGAACTGATGGAAGTAGTGGAACTGATGGAAGTAGTGGAACTGATGGAAGTAGTGGAACTGATTGAAGTAGTGGAACTGATGGAAGTAGTGGAACTGATTGAAGTAGTGGAACTGATGGAAGTAGTGGAACTGATGGAAGTAGTGGAACTGATGGAAGTAGTGGAACTGATGGAAGTAGTGGAACTGATGGAAGTAGTGGAACTGATTGAAGTAGTGGAACTGATGGAAGTAGTGGAACTGATGGAAGTAGTGGAACTGATTGAAGTAGTGGAACTGATTGAAGTAGTGGAACTGATGGAAGTAGTGGAACTGATTGAAGTAGTGGAACTGATGGAAGTAGTGGAACTGATGGAAGTAGTGGAACTGATTGAAGTAGTGGAACTGATGGAAGTAGTGGAACTGATGGAAGTAGTGGAACTGATTGAAGTAGTGGAACTGATTGAAGTAGTGGAACTGATTGAAGTAGTGGAACTGATGAAGTAGTGGAACTGATGGAAGTAGTGGAACTGATGGAAGTAGTGGAACTGATTGAAGTAGTGGAACTGATGGAAGTAGTGGAACTGATGGAAGTAGTGGAACTGATTGAAGTAGTGGAACTGATGGAAGTAGTGGAACTGATTGAAGTAGTGGAACTGATTGAAGTAGTGGAACTGATGGAAGTAGTGGAACTGATTGAAGTAGTGGAACTGATTGGAAGTAGTGGAACTGAATGAAGTAATGGAACTGATTGAAGTAGTGGAACTGATGGAAGTAGTGGAACTGATGGAAGTAGTGGAACTGATGGAAGTAGTGGAACTGATTGAAGTAGTGGAACTGATTGAAGTAGTGGAACTGATGGAAGTAGTGGAACTGATGGAAGTAGTGGAACTGATGGAAGTAGTGGAACTGATTGAAGTAGTGGAACTGATGGAAGTAGTGGAACTGATTGAAGTAGTGGAACTGATGGAAGTAGTGGAACTGATGGAAGTAGTGGAACTGATGGAAGTAGTGGAACTGATGGAAGTAGTGGAACTGATGGAAGTAGTGGAACTGATGGAAGTAGTGGAACTGATTGAAGTAGTGGAACTGATGGAAGTAGTGGAACTGATTGAAGTAGTGGAACTGATTGAAGTAGTGGAACTGATTGAAGTAGTGGAACTGATTGAAGTAGTGGAACTGATGGAAGTAGTGGAACTGATTGAAGTAGTGGAACTGATGGAAGTAGTGGAACTGATTGAAGTAGTGGAACTGATGGAAGTAGTGGAACTGATGGAAGTAGTGGAACTGATGGAAGTAGTGGAACTGATGGAAGTAGTGGAACTGATGGAAGTAGTGGAACTGATGGAAGTAGTGGAACTGATTGAAGTAGTGGAACTGATGGAAGTAGTGGAACTGATTGAAGTAGTGGAACTGATGGAAGTAGTGGAACTGATGGAAGTAGTGGAACTGATTGAAGTAGTGGAACTGATTGAAGTAGTGGAACTGATGGAAGTAGTGGAACTGATGGAAGTAGTGGAACTGATTGAAGTAGTGGAACTGATGGAAGTAGTGGAACTGATGGAAGTAGTGGAACTGATGGAAGTAGTGGAACTGATTGAAGTAGTGGAACTGATGAAAGTAGTGGAACTGATTGAAGTAGTGGAACTAATGGAAGTAGTGGAACTGATTGAAGTAGTGGAACTGATGGAAGTAGTGGAACTGATTGAAGTAGTGGAACTGATGGAAGTAGTGGAACTGATGAAGTAGTGGAACTGATGGAAGTAGTGGAACTGATGGAAGTAGTGGAACTGATGGAAGTAGTGGAACTGATGGAAGTAGTGGAACTGATGGAAGTAGTGGAACTGATGGAAGTAGTGGAACTGATGGAAGTAGTGGAACTGATGGAAGTAGTGGAACTGATGGAAGTAGTGGAACTGATGGAAGTAGTGGAACTGATGGAAGTAGTGGAACTGATGGAAGTAGTGGAACTGATGGAAGTAGTGGAACTGATGGAAGTAGTGGAACTGATTGAAGTAGTGGAACTGATGGAAGTAGTGGAACTGATGGAAGTAGTGGAACTGATTGAAGTAGTGGAACTGATGGAAGTAGTGGAACTGATGGAAGTAGTGGAACTGATTGAAGTAGTGGAACTGATGGAAGTAGTGGAACTGATGGAAGTAGTGGAACTGATGGAAGTAGTGGAACTGATTGAAGTAGTGGAACTGATGGAAGTAGTGGAACTGAATGAAGTAGTGGAACTGATGGAAGTAGTGGAACTGATGGAAGTAGTGGAACTGATGGAAGTAGTGGAACTGATTGAAGTAGTGGAACTGATGGAAGTAGTGGAACTGATGGAAGTAGTGGAACTGATGGAAGTAGTGGAACTGATGGAAGTAGTGGAACTGATGGAAGTAGTGGAACTGATTGAAGTAGTGGAACTGATGGAAGTAGTGGAACTGATTGAAGTAGTGGAACTGATGGAAGTAGTGGAACTGATTGAAGTAGTGGAACTGATGGAAGTAGTGGAACTGATTGAAGTAGTGGAACTGATTGAAGTAGTGGAACTGATTGAAGTAGTGGAACTGATGGAAGTAGTGGAACTGATGGAAGTAGTGGAACTGATGGAAGTAGTGGAACTGATGGAAGTAGTGGAACTGATTGAAGTAGTGGAACTGATGGAAGTAGTGGAACTGATGGAAGTAGTGGAACTGATGGAAGTAGTGGAACTGATGGAAGTAGTGGAACTGATGGAAGTAGTGGAACTGATGGAAGTAGTGGAACTGATGGAAGTAGTGGAACTGATTGAAGTAGTGGAACTGATGGAAGTAGTGGAACTGATGGAAGTAGTGGAACTGATGGAAGTAGTGGAACTGATGGAAGTAGTGGAACTGATGGAAGTAGTGGAACTGATGGAAGTAGTGGAACTGATGGAAGTAGTGGAACTGATTGGAAGTAGTGGAACTGATGGAAGTAGTGGAACTGATTGAAGTAGTGGAACTGATGGAAGTAGTGGAACTGATTGAAGTAGTGGAACTGATGGAAGTAGTGGAACTGATTGAAGTAGTGGAACTGATGGAAGTAGTGGAACTGATGGAAGTAGTGGAACTGATTGAAGTAGTGGAACTGATGGAAGTAGTGGAACTGATGGAAGTAGTGGAACTGATGGAAGTAGTGGAACTGATGGAAGTAGTGGAACTGATTGAAGTAGTGGAACTGATTGAAGTAGTGGAACTGATGGAAGTAGTGGAACTGATGGAAGTAGTGGAACTGATGGAAGTAGTGGAACTGATTGAAGTAGTGGAACTGATGGAAGTAGTGGAACTGATGGAAGTAGTGGAACTGATGGAAGTAGTGGAACTGATTGAAGTAGTGGAACTGATGGAAGTAGTGGAACTGATGGAAGTAGTGGAACTGATTGAAGTAGTGGAACTGATTGAAGTAGTGGAACTGATTGAAGTAGTGGAACTGATGGAAGTAGTGGAACTGATGGAAGTAGTGGAACTGATGGAAGTAGTGGAACTGATTGAAGTAGTGGAACTGATGGAAGTAGTGGAACTGATTGAAGTAGTGGAACTGATGGAAGTAGTGGAACTGATGGAAGTAGTGGAACTGATGGAAGTAGTGGAACTGATTGAAGTAGTGGAACTGATGGAAGTAGTGGAACTGATGGAAGTAGTGGAACTGATGGAAGTAGTGGAACTGATTGAAGTAGTGGAACTGAATGAAGTAGTGGAACTGAATGAAGTAGTGGAACTGATTGAAGTAGTGGAACTGATGGAAGTAGTGGAACTGATGGAAGTAGTGGAACTGATGGAAGTAGTGGAACTGATGGAAGTAGTGGAACTGATTGAAGTAGTGGAACTGATGGAAGTAGTGGAACTGATGGAAGTAGTGGAACTGATTGAAGTAGTGGAACTGATTGAAGTAGTGGAACTGATGGAAGTAGTGGAACTGATTGAAGTAGTGGAACTGATGGAAGTAGTGGAACTGATGGAAGTAGTGGAACTGATGGAAGTAGTGGAACTGATGGAAGTAGTGGAACTGATGGAAGTAGTGGAACTGATGGAAGTAGTGGAACTGATGGAAGTAGTGGAACTGATGGAAGTAGTGGAACTGATGGAAGTAGTGGAACTGATGGAAGTAGTGGAACTGATTGAAGTAGTGGAACTGATGGAAGTAGTGGAACTGATTGAAGTAGTGGAACTGATGGAAGTAGTGGAACTGATGGAAGTAGTGGAACTGATTGAAGTAGTGGAACTGATGGAAGTAGTGGAACTGATGGAAGTAGTGGAACTGATGGAAGTAGTGGAACTGATGGAAGTAGTGGAATTGATGGAAGTAGTGGAACTGATTGAAGTAGTGGAACTGATTGAAGTAGTGGAACTGATGGAAGTAGTGGAACTGATGGAAGTAGTGGAACTGATGGAAGTAGTGGAACTGATTGAAGTAGTGGAACTGATGGAAGTAGTGGAACTGATGGAAGTAGTGGAACTGATGGAAGTAGTGGAACTGATGGAAGTAGTGGAACTGATGGAAGTAGTGGAACTGATGGAAGTAGTGGAACTGATGGAAGTAGTGGAACTGATGGAAGTAGTGGAACTGATTGAAGTAGTGGAACTGATTGAAGTAGTGGAACTGATGGAAGTAGTGGAACTGATGGAAGTAGTGGAACTGATGGAAGTAGTGGAACTGATTGAAGTAGTGGAACTGATGGAAGTAGTGGAACTGATTGAAGTAGTGGAACTGATGGAAGTAGTGGAACTGATGGAAGTAGTGGAACTGATGGAAGTAGTGGAACTGATGGAAGTAGTGGAACTGATTGAAGTAGTGGAACTGATTGAAGTAGTGGAACTGATGGAAGTAGTGGAACTGAATGAAGTAATGGAACTGAATGAAGTAGTGGAACTGATGGAAGTAGTGGAACTGATGGAAGTAGTGGAACTGATTGAAGTAGTGGAACTGATGGAAGTAGTGGAACTGATGGAAGTAGTGGAACTGATTGAAGTAGTGGAACTGATTGAAGTAGTGGAACTGATGGAAGTAGTGGAACTGATTGAAGTAGTGGAACTGATGGAAGTAGTGGAACTGATGGAAGTAGTGGAACTGATTGAAGTAGTGGAACTGATGGAAGAAGTGGAACTGATGGAAGAAGTGGAACTGATTGAAATAATGGAACTGAATGAAGTAGTGGAACTGATTGAAGTAGTGGAACTGATGGAAGTAGTGGAACTGATGGAAGTAATGGAACTGATGGAAGTAGTGGAACTGATTGAAGTAGTGGAACTGATGGAAGTAGTGGAACTGATGGAAGTAGTGGAACTGATGGAAGTAGTGGAACTGATGGAAGTAGTGGAACTGATTGAAGTAGTGGAACTGATTGAAGTAGTGGAACTGATGGAAGTAGTGGAACTGATTGAAGTAGTGGAACTGAATGAAGTAATGGAACTGAATGAAGTAGTGGAACTGATTGAAGTAGTGGAACTGATGGAAGTAGTGGAACTGATGGAAGTAATGGAACTGATGGAAGTAGTGGAACTGATGGAAGTAGTGGAACTGATTGAAGTAGTGGAACTGATGGAAGTAGTGGAACTGATGGAAGTAGTGGAACTGATTGAAGTAGTGGAACTGATTGAAGTAGTGGAACTGATGGAAGTAGTGGAACTGATTGAAGTAGTGGAACTGATGGAAGTAGTGGAACTGATGGAAGTAGTGGAACTGATTGAAGTAGTGGAACTGATGGAAGAAGTGGAACTGATGGCAGAAGTGGAACTGATTGAAGTAATGGAACTGAATGAAGTAGTGGAACTGATTGAAGTAGTGGAACTGATGGAAGTAGTGGAACTGATGGAAGTAATGGAACTGATGGAAGTAGTGGAACTGATGGAAGTAGTGGAACTGATGGAAGTAGTGGAACTGATTGAAGTAGTGGAACTGATGGAAGTAGTGGAACTGATGGAAGTAGTGGAACTGATTGAAGTAGTGGAACTGATTGAAGTAGTGGAACTGATGGAAGTAGTGGAACTGATTGAAGTAGTGGAACTGATGGAAGTAGTGGAACTGATGGAAGTAGTGGAACTGATTGAAGTAGTGGAACTGATGGAAGTAGTGGAACTGATGGAAGTAGTGGAACTGATTGAAATAGTGGAACTGAATGAAGTAGTGGAACTGATTGAAGTAGTGGAACTGATGGAAGTAGTGGAACTGATGGAAGTAGTGGAACTGATGGAAGTAGTGGAACTGATTGAAGTAGTGGAACTGATGGAAGTAGTGGAACTGATGGAAGTAGTGGAACTGATGGAAGTAGTGGAACTGATGGAAGTAGTGGAACTGATTGAAGTAGTGGAACTGATTGAAGTAGTGGAACTGATGGAAGTAGTGGAACTGATTGAAGTAGTGGAACTGAATGAAGTAATGGAACTGAATGAAGTAGTGGAACTGATTGAAGTAGTGGAACTGATGGAAGTAGTGGAACTGATGGAAGTAGTGGAACTGATGGAAGTAGTGGAACTGATTGAAGTAGTGGAACTGATGGAAGTAGTGGAACTGATGGAAGTAGTGGAACTGATGGAAGTTGTGGAACTGATGGAAGTAGTGGAACTGATGGAAGTAGTGGAACTGATGGAAGTAGTGGAACTGATGGAAGTAGTGGAACTGATGGAAGTAGTGGAACTGATGGAAGTAGTGGAACTGATGGAAGTAGTGGAACTGATGGAAGTAGTGGAACTGATGGAAGTAGTGGAACTGATTGAAGTAATGGAACTGATTGAAGTAGTGGAACTGATGGAAGTAGTGGAACTGATTGAAGTAGTGGAACTGATTGAAGTAGTGGAACTGATTGAAGTAATGGAACTGATTGAAGTAGTGGAACTGATGGAAGTAGTGGAACTGATTGAAGTAGTGGAACTGATTGAAGTAATGGAACTGATTGAAGTAGTGGAACTGATGGAAGTAGTGGAACTGATGGAAGTAGTGGAACTGATGGAAGTAGTGGAATTGATGGAAGTAGTGGAATTGATGGAAGTAGTGGAACTGATGGAAGTAGTGGAACTGATGGAAGTAGTGGAACTGATGGAAGTAATGGAACTGATTGAAGTAGTGGAACTGATGGAAGTAGTGGAACTGAATGAAGTAGTGGAACTGATTGAAGTAATGGAACTGATTGAAGTAGTGGAACTGATGGAAGTAGTGGAACTGATGGAAGTAGTGGAACTGATGGAAGTAGTGGAACTGATGGAAGTAGTGGAACTGATGGAAGTAGTGGAACTGATGGAAGTAGTGGAACTGATGGAAGTAGTGGAACTGATGGAAGTAGTGGAACTGATTGAAGTAGTGGAACTGATGGAAGTAGTGGAACTGATGGAAGTAGTGGAACTGATGGAAGTAGTGGAACTGATTGAAGTAGTGGAACTGATGGAAGTAGTGGAACTGATGGAAGTAGTGGAACTGATGGAAGTAGTGGAATTGATGGAAGTAGTGGAATTGATGGAAGTAGTGGAACTGATGGAAGTAGTGCAACTGATGGAAGTAGTGGAACTGATGGAAGTAGTGGAACTGATGGAAGTAGTGGAACTGATGGAAGTAGTGGAACTGATGGAAGTAGTGGAACTGATTGAAGTAGTGGAACTGATGGAAGTAGTGGAACTGATGGAAGTAGTGGAACTGATGGAAGTAGTGGAACTGATGGAAGTAGTTGGACTGATGGAAGTAGTGGAACTGATGGAAGTAGTGGAACTGATGGAAGTAGTGGAACTGATTGAAGTAGTGGAACTGATGGAAGTAGTGGAACTGATGGAAGTAGTGGAACTGATGGAAGTAGTGGAACTGATGGAAGTAGTGGAACTGATGGAAGTAGTGGAACTGATGGAAGTAGTGGAACTGATTGAAGTAGTGGAACTGATGGAAGTAGTGGAACTGAATGAAGTAGTGGAACTGATGGAAGTAGTGGAACTGATGGAAGTAGTGGAACTGATGGAAGTAGTGGAACTGATTGAAGTAGTGGAACTGATGGAAGTAGTGGAACTGATGGAAGTAGTGGAACTGATGGAAGTAGTGGAACTGATGGAAGTAGTGGAACCAATGGAAGTAGTGGAACTGAAGTAGTGGAACTGATGGAAGTAGTGGAATTGATGGAAGTAGTGGAAATGATGGAAGTAGTGGAACTGATTGAAGTAGTGGAACTGATGGAAGTAGTGGAACTGATTGAAGTAGTGGAACTGATTGAAGTAATGGAACTGATTGAAGTAGTGGAACTGATGGAAGTAGTGGAACTGATGGAAGTAGTGGAACTGATGGAAGTAGTGGAATTGATGGAAGTAGTGGAATTGATGGAAGTAGTGGAACTGATGGAAGTAGTGGAACTGATGGAAGTAGTGGAACTGATGGAAGTAGTGGAACTGATTGAAGTAGTGGAACTGATGGAAGTAGTGGAACTGATGGAAGTAGTGGAACTGATGGAAGTAGTGGAACTGATTGAAGTAGTGGAACTGATGGAAGTAGTGGAACTGATGGAAGTAGTGGAACTGATGGAAGTAGTGGAATTGATGGAAGTAGTGGAATTGATGGAAGTAGTGGAACTGATGGAAGTAGTGCAACTGATGGAAGTAGTGGAACTGATTGAAGTAGTGGAACTGATGAAAGTAGTGGAACTGATTGAAGTAGTGGAACTAATGGAAGTAGTGGAACTGATTGAAGTAGTGGAATTGATGGAAGTAATGGAACTGATTGAAGTAGTGGAACTGATGGAAGTAGTGGAACTGATGGAAGTAGTGGAACTGATTGAAGTAGTGGAACTGATGGAAGTAGTGGAACTGATGGAAGTAGTGGAACTGATGGAAGTAGTGGAACTGATGGAAGTAGTGGAACTGATTGAAGTAGTGGAACTGATTGAAGTAGTGGAACTGATGGAAGTAGTGGAACTGATGGAAGTAGTGGAACTGATGGAAGTAGTGGAACTGATTGAAGTAGTGGAACTGATGGAAGTAGTGGAACTGATGGAAGTAGTGGAACTGATGGAAGTAGTGGAACTGATTGAAGTAGTGGAACTGATGGAAGTAGTGGAACTGATGGAAGTAGTGGAACTGATTGAAGTAGTGGAACTGATTGAAGTAGTGGAACTGATTGAAGTAGTGGAACTGATGGAAGTAGTGGAACTGATGGAAGTAGTGGAACTGATGGAAGTAGTGGAACTGATTGAAGTAGTGGAACTGATGGAAGTAGTGGAACTGATTGAAGTAGTGGAACTGATGGAAGTAGTGGAACTGATGGAAGTAGTGGAACTGATGGAAGTAGTGGAACTGATTGAAGTAGTGGAACTGATGGAAGTAGTGGAACTGATTGAAGTAGTGGAACTGATGGAAGTAGTGGAACTGATTGAAGTAGTGGAACTGAATGAAGTAATGGAACTGAATGAAGTAGTGGAACTGATTGAAGTAGTGGAACTGATGGAAGTAGTGGAACTGATGGAAGTAATGGAACTGATGGAAGTAGTGGAACTGATGGAAGTAGTGGAACTGATTGAAGTAGTGGAACTGATGGAAGTAGTGGAACTGATGGAAGTAGTGGAACTGATTGAAGTAGTGGAACTGATTGAAGTAGTGGAACTGATGGAAGTAGTGGAACTGATTGAAGTAGTGGAACTGATGGAAGTAGTGGAACTGATGGAAGTAGTGGAACTGATGGAAGTAGTGGAACTGATGGAAGTAGTGGAACTGATGGAAGTAGTGGAACTGATGGAAGTAGTGGAACTGATGGAAGTAGTGGAACTGATGGAAGTAGTTGGACTGATGGAAGTAGTGGAACTGATGGAAGTAGTGGAACTGATGGAAGTAGTGGAACTGATTGAAGTAGTGGAACTGATGGAAGTAGTGGAACTGATGGAAGTAGTGGAACTGATGGAAGTAGTGGAACTGATTGAAGTAGTGGAACTGATGGAAGTAGTGGAACTGAATGAAGTAGTGGAACTGATGGAAGTAGTGGAACTGATGGAAGTAGTGGAACTGATGGAAGTAGTGGTACTGATTGAAGTAGTGGAACTGATGGAAGTAGTGGAACTGATGGAAGTAGTGGAACTGATGGAAGTAGTGGAACTGATGGAAGTAGTGGAACCAATGGAAGTAGTGGAACTGAAGTAGTGGAACTGATGGAAGTAGTGGAATTGATGGAAGTAGTGGAAATGATGGAAGTAGTGGAACTGATGGAAGTAGTGGAACTGATTGAAGTAGTGGAACTGATGGAAGTAGTGGAACTGATGGAAGTAGTGGAACTGATGGAAGTAGTGGAACTGATTGAAGTAGTGGAACTGATGGAAGTAGTGGAACTGATGGAAGTAGTGGAACTGATGGAAGTAGTGGAACTGATGGAAGTAGTGGAACCAATGGAAGTAGTGGAACTGAAGTAGTGGAACTGATGGAAGTAGTGGAATTGATGGAAGTAGTGGAAATGATGGAAGTAGTGGAACTGATGGAAGTAGTGGAACTGATTGAAGTAGTGGAACTGATGGAAGTAGTGGAACTGATGGAAGTAGTGGAACTGATGGAAGTAGTGGAACTGATTGAAGTAGTGGAACTGATGGAAGTAGTGGAACTGATGGAAGTAGTGGAACTGATGGAAGTAGTGGAATTGATGGAAGTAGTGGAACTGATGGAAGTAGTGGAACTGATGGAAGTAGTGGAACTGATGGAAGTAGTGGAACTGATGGAAGTAGTGGAACTGATTGAAGGAGTGGCACTGATTGAAGTAGTGGAACTGATGGAAGTAGTGGAACTAGCTTAATCAAATTCCTAGAATCTCTGCTTGTATTTGATGTTGGCATTTACTGTCCCTGAGTCTATCAAACTGTATGGTGTAAATATACCTCTGCTAAGCAGCGACCGAAGACAATGTGTTTTCTCTTTCTGTCCTGCAGCTATATAAGAGGTTTTTTGTGATCACCTTCCTGGGGTCTATCCTGTGGATCGCTGTCTTCTCCTACCTCATGGTGTGGTGGGCACATCAGGTAAGGTATACTAACTGCATCCTCAGTCTTTTGAACACAGTGGATGAGTCTAATGTACAAGACTAGTAGAATAATTAAAGAGGACTAGTAGAAGAGGTTGTCTTCCTTTTGGCACTCCCACTGCTGAGTCAAATAGAACACTATTAAAACCAACACTTGTGTTCATCTCACTACCACTACTGAGTCAAATAGAACACTATTAGAACCAACACCCTGTGTTCCTCTCACTACCACTACTGAGTCAAATAGAACACTATTAGAACCAACACCCTGTGTTCCTCTCACTACCACTACTGAGTCAAATAGAACACTATTAGAACCAACACCCTGTGTTCCTCTCACTACCACTACTGAGTCAAATAGAACACTATTAGAACCAACACCCTGTGTTCCTCTCACTACCACTACTGAGTCAAATAGAACACTATTAGAACCAACACCCTGTGTTCCTCTCACTACCACTACTGAGTCAAATAGAACACTATTAGAACCAACACCCTGTGTTCCTCTCACTACCACTACTGAGTCAAATAGAACAAACTATTAGAACCAACACCCTGTGTTCCTCTCACTACCACTACTGAGTCAAATAGAACACTATTAGAACCAACACCCTGTGTTCCTCTCACTACCACTACTGAGTCAAATAGAACAAACTATTAGAACCAACACCCTGTGTTCCTCTCACTACCACTACTGAGTCAAATAGAACACTATTAGAACCAACACCCTGTGTTCCTCTCACTACCACTACTGAGTCAAATAGAACACTATTAGAACCAACACCCTGTGTTCCTCTCACTACCACTACTGGGTCAAATAGAACACTATTAGAACCAACACCCTGTGTTCCTCTCACTACCACTACGGAGTCAAATAGAACAAACTATTCCTATTAGAACCAACACCCTGTGTTCCTCTCACTACCACTACTGGGTCAAATAGAACACTATTAGAACCAACACCCTGTGTTCCTCTCACTACCACTACTGAGTCAAATAGAACACTATTAGAACCAACACCCTGTGTTCCTCTCACTACCACTACTGAGTCAAATAGAACACTATTAGAACCAACACCCTGTGTTCCTCTCACTACCACTACTGAGTCAAATAGAACACTATTAGAACCAACACACTGTGTTCCTCTCACTACCACTACTGAGTGAAATAGAACACTATTAGAACCAACACCCTGTGTTCCTCTCACTACCACTACTGGGTCAAATAGAACACTATTAGAACCAACACCCAGTGTTCCTCTCACTACCACTACTGGGTCAAATAGAACACTATTAGAACCAACACCCTGTGTTCCTCTCACTACCACTACTGAGTCAAATAGAACACTATTAGAACCAACACCCTGTGTTCCTCTCACTACCACTACTGAGTCAAATAGAACAGTATTAGAACCAACACCCTGTGTTCCTCTCACTACCACTACTGAGTCAAATAGAACACTATTAGAACCAACACCCTGTGTTCCTCTCACTACCACTACTGAGTCAAATAGAACACTATTAGAACCAACACCCAGTGTTCCTCTCACTACCACTACTGAGTCAAATAGAACACTATTAGAACCAACACCCTGTGTTCCTCTCACTACCACTACGGAGTCAAATAGAACACTGCTAGAACCAACACCCTGTGTTCCTCTCACTACCACTACTGAGTCAAATAGAACACTATTAGAACCAACACCATGTGTTCCTCTCACTACCACTACTGAGTCAAATAGAACACTATTAGAACCAACACCCTGTGTTCCTCTCACTACCACTACTGAGTCAAATAGAACACTATTAGAACCAACACCCTGTGTTCCTCTCACTACCACTACTGAGTCAAATAGAACACTATTAGAACCAACACCCTGTGTTCCTCTCACTACCACTACTGAGTCAAATAGAACACTATTAGAACCAACACCCTGTGTTCCTCTCACTACCACTACTGAGTCAAATAGAACACTATTAGAACCAACACCCTGTGTTCCTCTCACTACCACTACTGAGTCAAATAGAACACTATTAGAACCAACACCCTGTGTTCCTCTCACTACCACTACTGAGTCAAATAGAACACTATTAGAACCAACACCCTGTGTTCCTCTCACTACCACTACTGAGTCAAATAGAACAAACTATTAGAACCAACACCCTGTGTTCCTCTCACTACCACTACTGAGTCAAATAGAACACTATTAGAACCAACACCCTGTGTTCCTCTCACTACCACTACTGAGTCAAATAGAACAAACTATTAGAACCAACACCCTGTGTTCCTCTCACTACCACTACTGAGTCAAATAGAACACTATTAGAACCAACACCCTGTGTTCCTCTCACTACCACTACTGAGTCAAATAGAACACTATTAGAACCAACACCCTGTGTTCCTCTCACTACCACTACTGGGTCAAATAGAACACTATTAGAACCAACACCCTGTGTTCCTCTCACTACCACTACGGAGTCAAATAGAACAAACTATTCCTATTAGAACCAACACCCTGTGTTCCTCTCACTACCACTACTGGGTCAAATAGAACACTATTAGAACCAACACCCTGTGTTCCTCTCACTACCACTACTGAGTCAAATAGAACACTATTAGAACCAACACCCTGTGTTCCTCTCACTACCACTACTGAGTCAAATAGAACACTATTAGAACCAACACCCTGTGTTCCTCTCACTACCACTACTGAGTCAAATAGAACACTATTAGAACCAACACACTGTGTTCCTCTCACTACCACTACTGAGTGAAATAGAACACTATTAGAACCAACACCCTGTGTTCCTCTCACTACCACTACTGGGTCAAATAGAACACTATTAGAACCAACACCCGGTGTTCCTCTCACTACCACTACTGGGTCAAATAGAACACTATTAGAACCAACACCCTGTGTTCCTCTCACTACCACTACTGAGTCAAATAGAACACTATTAGAACCAACACCCTGTGTTCCTCTCACTACCACTACTGAGTCAAATAGAACAGTATTAGAACCAACACCCTGTGTTCCTCTCACTACCACTACTGAGTCAAATAGAACACTATTAGAACCAACACCCTGTGTTCCTCTCACTACCACTACTGAGTCAAATAGAACACTATTAGAACCAACACCCAGTGTTCCTCTCACTACCACTACTGAGTCAAATAGAACACTATTAGAACCAACACCCTGTGTTCCTCTCACTACCACTACGGAGTCAAATAGAACACTATTAGAACCAACACCCTGTGTTCCTCTCACTACCACTACTGAGTCAAATAGAACACTATTAGAACCAACACCATGTGTTCCTCTCACTACCACTACTGAGTCAAATAGAACACTATTAGAACCAACACCCTGTGTTCCTCTCACTACCACTACTGAGTCAAATAGAACACTATTAGAACCAACACCCTGTGTTCCTCTCACTACCACTACTGAGTCAAATAGAACACTATTAGAACCAACACCCTGTGTTCCTCTCACTACCACTACTGAGTCAAATAGAACACTATTAGAACCAACACCCTGTGTTCCTCTCACTACCACTACTGAGTCAAATAGAACACTATTAGAACCAACACCCTGTGTTCCTCTCACTACCACTACTGAGTCAAATAGAAAACTATTAGAACCAACACCCTGTGTTCCTCTCACTACCACTACTGGGTCAAATAGAACACTATTAGAACCAACACCCTGTGTTCCTCTCACTACCACTACTGAGTCAAATAGAACACTATTAGAACCAACACCCTGTGTTCCTCTCACTACCACTACTGGGTCAAATAGAACACTATTAGAACCAACACCCTGTGTTCCTCTCACTACCACTACTGAGTCAAATAGAACACTATTAGAACCAACACCCTGTGTTCCTCTCACTACCACTACTGAGTCAAATAGAACACTATTAGAACCAACACCCTGTGTTCCTCTCACTACCACTACGGAGTCAAATAGAACAAACTTTTAGAACCAACACCCTGTGTTCCTCTCACTACCACTACTGAGTCAAATAGAACACTATTAGAACCAACACCCTGTGTTCCTCTCACTACCACTACTGAGTCAAATATAACACTATTAGAACCAACACCCTGTGTTCCTCTCACTACCACTACTGAGTCAAATAGAACACTATTAGAACCAACACCCTGTGTTCCTCTCACTACCACTACGGAGTCAAATAGAACACTATTAGAACCAACACCCTGTGTTCCTCTCACTACCACTACGGAGTCAAATAGAACAAACTATTCCTATTAGAACCAACACCCTGTGTTCCTCTCACTACCACTACTGAGTCAAATAGAACACTATTAGAACCAACACCCTGTGTTCCTCTCACTACCACTACTGAGTCAAATATAACACTATTAGAACCAACACCCTGTGTTCCTCTCACTACCACTACTGAGTCAAATAGAACACTATTAGAACCAACACCCTGTGTTCCTCTCACTACCACTACGGAGTCAAATAGAACAAACTATTCCTATTAGAACCAACACCCTGTGTTCCTCTCACTACCACTACTGAGTCAAATAGAACACTATTAGAACCAACACCCTGTGTTCCTCTCACTACCACTACTGAGTCAAATAGAACACTATTAGAACCAACACCCTGTGTTCCTCTCACTACCACTACTGAGTCAAATAGAACACTATTAGAACCAACACCCTGTGTTCCTCTCACTACCACTACTGAGTCAAATAGAACACTATTAGAACCAACACCCTGTGTTCCTCTCACTACCACTACGGAGTCAAATAGAACAAACTATTCCTATTAGAACCAACACCCTGTGTTCCTCTCACTACCACTACTGAGTCAAATAGAACACTATTAGAACCAACACCCTGTGTTCCTCTCACTACGACCACTGAGTCAAATAGAACACTATTAGAACCAACACCCTGTGTTCCTCTCACTACCACTACTGAGTCAAATAGAACACTATTAGAACCAACACCCTGTGTTCCTCTCACTACGACCACTGAGTCAAATAGAACAAACTATTAGAACCAACACCCTGTGTTCCTCTCACTACCACTACTGAGTCAAATAGAACACTATTAGAACCAACACCCTGTGTTCCTCTCACTACCACTACTGAGTCAAATAGAACACTATTAGAACCAACACCCTGTGTTCCTCTCACTACCACTACTGAGTCAAATAGAACACTAATAGAACCAACGCCCTGTGTTCCTCTCAATACCACTACTGAGTCAAATAGAACACTATTAGAACCAACACCCTGTGTTCCTCTCACTACCACTACTGAGTCAAATAGAACACTATTAGAACCAACACCCTGTGTTCCTCTCACTACCACTACTGAGTCAAATATAACACTATTAGAACCAACACCCTGTGTTCCTCTCACTACCACTACTGAGTCAAATAGAACACTATTAGAACCAACACCCTGTGTTCCTCTCACTACCACTACGGAGTCAAATAGAACAAACTATTCCTATTAGAACCAACACCCTGTGTTCCTCTCACTACCACTACTGAGTCAAATAGAACACTATTAGAACCAACACCCTGTGTTCCTCTCACTACCACTACTGAGTCAAATAGAACACTATTAGAACCAACACCCTGTGTTCCTCTCACTACCACTACTTAGTCAAATAGAACACTATTAGAACCAACACCCTGTGTTCCTCTCACTACCACTACTGAGTCAAATAGAACACTATTAGAACCAACACCCTGTGTTCCTCTCACTACCACTACGGAGTCAAATAGAACAAACTATTCCTATTAGAACCAACACCCTGTGTTCCTCTCACTACCACTACTGAGTCAAATAGAACAAACTATTAGAACCAACACCCTGTGTTCCTCTCACTACCACTACTGAGTCAAATAGAACACTATTAGAACCAACACCCTGTGTTCCTCTCACTACGACCACTGAGTCAAATAGAACACTATTAGAACCAACACCCTGTGTTCCTCTCACTACCACTACTGAGTCAAATAGAACACTATTAGAACCAACACCCTGTGTTCCTCTCACTACGACCACTGAGTCAAATAGAACAAACTATTAGAACCAACACCCTGTGTTCCTCTCACTACCACTACTGAGTCAAATAGAACACTATTAGAACCAACACCCTGTGTTCCTCTCACTACCACTACTGAGTCAAATAGAACACTATTAGAACCAACACCCTGTGTTCCTCTCACTACCACTACTGAGTCAAATAGAACACTAATAGAACCAACGCCCTGTGTTCCTCTCAATACCACTACTGAGTCAAATAGAACACTATTAGAACCAACACCCTGTGTTCCTCTCACTACCACTACTGAGTCAAATAGAACACTATTAGAACCAACACCCTGTGTTCCTCTCACTACCACTACGGAGTCAAATAGAACAAACTATTCCTATTAGAACCAACACCCTGTGTTCCTCTCACTACCACTACTGAGTCAAATAGAACAAACTATTAGAACCAACACCCTGTGTTCCTCTCACTACCACTACTGAGTCAAATAGAACAAACTATTAGAACCAACACCCTGTGTTCCTCTCACTACCACTACTGAGTCAAATAGAACACTATTAGAACCAACACCCTGTGTTCCTCTCACTACCACTACTGAGTCAAATAGAACAAACTATTAGAACCAACACCCTGTGTTCCTCTCACTACCACTACTGAGTCAAATAGAACACTATTAGAACCAACACCCTGTGTTCCTCTCACTACCACTACTGAGTCAAATAGAACACTATTAGAACCAACACCCTGTGTTCCTCTCACTACCACTACTGAGTCAAATAGAACAAACTATTCCTATTAGAACCAACACCCTGTGTTCCTCTCACTACCACTACTGAGTCAAATAGAACAGTATTAGAACCAACACCCTGTGTTCCTCTCACTACCACTACGGAGTCAAATAGAACACTATTAGAACCAACACCCTGTGTTCCTCTCACTACCACTACGGAGTCAAATAGAACAAACTATTCCTATTAGAACCAACACCCTGTGTTCCTCTCACTACCACTACTGAGTCAAATAGAACACTATTAGAACCAACACCCTGTGTTCCTCTCACTACCACTACTGAGTCAAATAGAACACTATTAGAACCAACACCCTGTGTTCCTCTCACTACCACTACTGAGTCAAATAGAACACTATTAGAACCAACACCCTGTGTTCCTCTCACTACCACTACTGAGTCAAATAGAACACTATTAGAACCAACACCCTGTGTTCCTCTCACTACCACTACTGAGTCAAATAGAACACTATTAGAACCAACACCCTGTGTTCCTCTCACTACCACCACTGAGTCAAATAGAACACTATTAGAACCAACACCCTGTGTTCCTCTCACTACCACCACTGAGTCAAATAGAACAAACTATTAGAACCAACACCCTGTGTTCCTCTCACTACCACTACTGGGTCAAATAGAACACTATTAGAACCAACACCCTGTGTTCCTCTCACTACCACTACTGAGTCAAATTTACATTTACATTTTAGTCATTTAGCAGACGCTCTTATCCAGAGCGACTTACAGTTAGCGCATACATTATTTTATCGAACCCACAACCCTGGCGTTGCAAACGCCATGCTCTACCAACTGAGCTACATCCCCTGCTGGCCATTCCCTCCCCTACCCCTTACGACGCTGGGCCAATTGTGCGCCACCCCATGGGTCTCCCGGTCGCAGCCGTTTACAATAGAGCCTGGATTCGAACCAGGATCTCTAGTGGCACAGCTAGCACTGCGATGCAGTGCCTTAGACCACTGCGCCTGTCACGATCGTTATATGGAGTAGACCAAGGCGCAGCGTGAAATTTGTACATCTTATTTAATTAAGTGCACATACAATAAACAAAACAACAAACGAATCGTGAAGTCCATGGTACAAACACAAAACCAACTGGAACAAGATCCCACAAACACTATGGGAAAACAGACTGTTTAAATATGGTTCCCAATCAGAGACAACCAGCCACAGCTGACACTCGTTGCCTCTGATTGAGAACCACACTGGCCAACATAGAAATACAATACTAGAACACGACATAGAAACACAAACACATAGAAACTACACACCCTGGCTCAAAATATAGAGTCCCCAGAGCCAGGGTGTGACAGTACCCCCCCCCAAAGGCGCGGACTGCGACCACGCCTCAACAAAACCCAAACAGGGGAGGGCTGGGTGGGCATTCCTCCTCGGAGGCGGTTCCGGCTCCGGGCTTGCCCACCACCCTCCAATAATCCCCCCGTAACGCCCCTGGTCCAGTCTGGCCCCGCTGGCTGGAGCTGGACTGGACATCGAAGGAGCGGATTGCTTAAGCTCCGTTGTGGAGCAGCTGACCGGTACCTGATCAGGCACCGGTGACCCAGGCACGGGTTGTGCCGGACTGACGACGCGCACCCCTGGCTTGGTGCGTGGAGCAGGAACGGACCGGACCGGGCTGACGATGCGCACCCCTGGCTTGGTGCGTGGAGCAGCAACGGGCCGGACCGGGCTGACGACTCGCACCCCTGGCTTGGTGCGAGTAGCAGGAACAGGCCGGGCCGGGCTGGCGACGCGCACCGTAGGCTTGGTGCGAGTGGCAGGAACAGGCCGGGCCGGGCTGGCGACGCGCACCGTAGGTTTGGTGCGAGTGGCAGGAATAGGCCGGGCCGGGCTGGCGACGCGCACCGTAGGTTTGGTGCGAGTGGCAGGAACAGGCCGGGCCGGGCTGGCGACGCGCACCGTAGGCTTGGTGTGAGTGGCAGGAACAGGCCGGGCCGGGCTGGCGACGCGCACCGTAGGTTTGGTGCGAGTGGCAGGAACAGGCCGGGCCGGCGACGCGCACCGTAGGTTTGGTGCGAGTGGCAGGAACAGGCCGGGCCGGGCTGGCGACGCGCACCGTAGGCTTGGTGCGGGGAGCAGGAACAGGCCGGGCCGGGCTGGCGACGCGCACCGTAGGCTTGGTGCGAGTGGCAGGAACAGGCCGGGCCGGGCTGGCGACGCGCACCGTAGGTTTGGTGCGAGTGGCAGGAATAGGCCGGGCCGGGCTGGCGACGCGCACCGTAGGTTTGGTGCGAGTGGCAGGAACAGGCCGGGCCGGGCTGGCGACGCGCACCGTAGGCTTGGTGTGAGTGGCAGGAACAGGCCGGGCCGGGCTGGCGACGCGCACCGTAGGTTTGGTGCGAGTGGCAGGAACAGGCCGGGCCGGGCTGGCGACGCGCACCGTAGGCTTGGTGCGAATGGCAGGAACAGGCCGGGCCGGCGACGCGCACCGTAGGTTTGGTGCGAGTGGCAGGAACAGGCCGGGCCGGGCTGGCGACGCGCACCGTAGGCTTGGTGCGGGGAGCAGGAACAGGCCGGGCTGGGCTGGCGATGCGCACCGTAGGCTTGGTGCGAGGGGCAGGAACAGGCCGGGCCGGGCTGGCGACGCACACCGTAGGCTTGGTGCGGGGAGCAGGAACAGGCCGGGCCGGGCTGGCGACGCACACCGTAGGCTTGGTGCGGGGAGCAGGAACAGGCCGGGCTGGGCTGGCGACGCGCACCGTAGGCTTGGTGCGAGGGGCAGGAACAGGCCGGGCCGGGTTGGCGACGCGCACCGTAGCTTTGGTGCGAGTGGCAGGAACAGGCCGGGCCGGGCTGGCGACGCGCACCCTAGGCTTGGTGCGAGGGGCAGGAACAGGTCGGGCCGGACTGGCGACGCGCACCATTAACTTAGTGCGGGGAGCAGGAACGGGCCGGACCGGACTGGTGACGCACACCACTTGCTTGGTGTGAGGAGCGGGACTGGGTTTCGTCATAACCCTCCGCTCCCTCAGCTGCCTACCTAGTTCCTCTCGCCGTGCCTCTATTCTCACCTTCTCCCTTATCGCCTCCAGTAACTCTACCCTCTGCACCACTAACACCTGCTCCCTCTGCGCCAATAGCCCCCTTAACCTGGTGGCCTCCTCACCTAACCTCCTACTACGCCCTGTCGCTGCCTCCTGCTGCCCCGTCGCCCATGCCGTATGCCCCCCCTAAACATTTTTTGGGGTTGCCTCTCGTCCGTCCGACGACGACACTGTTGACACCGTTGCTCCTCTCTCCGTCGCGCCTCTACCGTCTCACTCCATGGACGGCGATCCATCCCGGCTTGGATTTCCTCCCAGGTCCAGGACCCCTGCCCGTCCAATATTTGCTCCCACGTCCAGGCTGCCTGCTCCTGGACACGCTGCTTGGTCCTGGTATGGTGGGATCTTCTGTCAGGCTCGTTATATGGAGTAGACCAAGGCGCAGCGTGAGATTTGTACATCTTATTTAATTAAGTGCACATACAATAAACAAAACAAACACAAAACCAACTGGAACAAGATCCCACAAACACTATGGGAAAACAGACTGTTTAAATATGGTTCCCAATCAGAGACAACCAGCCACAGCTGACACTCGTTGCCTCTGATTGAGAACCACACTGGCCAACATAGAAATACAATACTAGAACACGACATAGAAACACAAACACATAGAAACTACACACCCTGGCTCAAAATATAGAGTCCCCAGAGCCAGGGTGTGACAGCGCCACTCGGGAGTAGAACAAACTATTCCTATTAGAACCAACACCCTGTGTTCCTCTCACTACCACTACTGGGTCAAATAGAACACTATTAGAACCAACACCCTGTGTTCCTCTCACTACCACTACTGAGTCAAATAGAACACTATTAGAACCAACACCCTGTGTTCCTCTCACTACCACTACTGAGTCAAATAGAACACTATTAGAACCAACACCCTGTGTTCCTCTCACTACCACTACTGAGTCAAATAGAACACTATTAGAACCAACACCCTGTGTTCCTCTCACTACCACTACTGAGTCAAATAGAACACTATTAGAACCAACACCCTGTGTTCCTCTCACTACCACTACTGAGTCAAATAGAACACTATTAGAACCAACACCCTGTGTTCCTCTCACTACCACCACTGAGTCAAATAGAACAAACTATTCCTATTAGAACCAACACCCTGTGTTCCTCTTACTACCACTACTGAGTCAAATAGAACACTATTAGAACCAACACCCTGTGTTCCTCTCACTACCACTACTGGGTCAAATAGAACACTATTAGAACCAACACCCTGTGTTCCTCTCACTACCACTACTGAGTCAAATAGAACACTATTAGAACCAACACCCTGTGTTCCTCTCACTACCACTACTGAGTCAAATAGAACAAACTATTCCTATTAGAACCAACACCCTGTGTTCCTCTCACTACCACTACTGAGTCAAATAGAACAGTATTAGAACCAACACCCTGTGTTCCTCTCACTACCACTACTGAGTCAAATAGAACACTATTAGAACCAACACCCTGTGTTCCTCTCACTACCACTACTGGGTCAAATAGAACACTATTAGAACCAACACCCTGTGTTCCTCTCACTACCACTACTGAGTCAAATAGAACACTATTAGAACCAACACCCTGTGTTCCTCTCACTACCACTACTGGGTCAAATAGAACACTATTAGAACCAACACCCTGTGTTCCTCTCACTACCACTACTGAGTCAAATAGAACACTATTAGAACCAACACCCTGTGTTCCTCTCACTACCACTACTGGGTCAAATAGAACACTATTAGAACCAACACCCTGTGTTCCTCTCACTACCACTACTGGGTCAAATAGAACAAACTATTAGAACCAACACCCTGTGTTCCTCTCACTACCACTACTGGGTCAAATAGAACAAACTATTAGAACCAACACCATGTGTTCCTCTCACTACCACTACTGAGTCAAATAGAACACTATTAGAACCAACACCCTGTGTTACTCTCACTACCACTACTGAGTCAAATAGAACACTATTAGAACCAACGCCCTGTGTTCCTCTCAATACCACCACTGAGTCAAATAGAACACTATTAGAACCAACACCCTGTGTTCCTCTCACTACCACTACTGAGTCAAATAGAACACTATTAGAACCAACACCCTGTGTTCCTCTCACTACCACTACTGGGTCAAATAGAACACTATTAGAACCAACACCCTGTGTTCCTCTCACTACCACTACTGGGTCAAATAGAACAAACTATTAGAACCAACACCCTGTGTTCCTCTCACTACCACTACTGAGTCAAATAGAACAAACTATTCATATTAGAACCTAACACACACCCTGTTCCTGTCAGGTGGGAGAGACCATAGGCATCTCAGAGGAGATCATGGGCCTGACCATCCTGGCTGCAGGGACGTCCATCCCTGACCTCATCACTAGTGTCATCGTGGCTCGTAAAGGACTGGGGGATATGGCTGTGTCCAGCTCTGTGGGCTCCAACATCTTCGACATCACTATGGGGTTGAGTACCATTCAGTACCACTACAGTACTATAACTCTACTCTACAGTTCACAGAGGCAGTAATGATACAGATCAGGAAGGAATCAAATTACTTAATGATAAATGATCATATCTATATCTGTGAGAAGATGAGTTTCTCTGGTATTAAGGATGTCAGAATGCAAGAATACAAATAAACTCTTAGATGGAGATTTGACACAATGTATTTAATTATATGGAACCGGATTCAACATAACAAGCTGCAAGAGTTGCCTCTTGCGATCAGTATGAGAGACAAAGAGATCTCTCAGTTTATATACTTCAAGATAAACAAGTTTTAACCAACATCTGGCAACCATCACTGGAAGACCCTCCCAACCGAGATCGTACCAGCCGGCACCCCAGACGGGACCGTCCCTCTATAACTCATTCTAAGATAAATAACAGTGGTTCCTTCAGATTATTATTATTACTTTCTGGCTCCCAGAATGACATGAGAAATGTATTGAACACATTCCCAAATCCTGTAATATCAATCTGGAATGTCATAGACTAGTAATGGCAGGAACAGAGAGGAGCAGGAGCACTCTGGAGCAGGGGCTTTTTCCTGCAATCTAGAGCCATAATCTATTCAAAAAATATGTATATTTTTATGCATATCTAAGCATACCTCATGAGCTGTCTGTATCTTCCTGACTGGTGGATCTTTTTTTTTAAAGAAACTAAACTCTGCATCTCTGCGAAAATCTGGGTAAACGATTGAAAGGAATGTGAGTCTTATTCAGTATATGTAGTTATTGCCCGCTTTCCTTGCCAGCAGGCATGCCAGTGAAGATGGTTAGACAAGATACCTACTAACTTCATTGATAGCCTGAAATGGCTTCTTGGTAGCTAGTTATGAGGATGGGAGATTGGGAACCTCTCTGGGCTAAAGGCAACTTCATAAAACTGCTAGATGGCTAGTAGTCTTACAGAGAAACGGGTCAAAAAGCATTTTAGTCAACGCTCTTATCCAGAGCTATTAGGGTTAAGTGCCTTGCTCAAGGGCACATCCACAGATTTTTCACGTTGTCGGCTCAGGGATTTGAGACCGAAACCTTTCAGTTATTGGCCCCACGCACTAACCACTAGGCTACCTGCCTCCCTATTTGAGGGAGCATGTGCCCATGGCATGTGCCCGTGTGCCCGCTATGGGCATGACGCCACTGCTCTGGAATCAGATGTTAACATAATGTGTAATTCGGCCTATTAAACACAAAAACTATGTTTTAAGTGAGAATTAGGCAGGTCTGTTGCAGAAAAATAAAATAAATTATTGCCTAGTTCACCCATATTTTATTTCTATTTTTGCAAAAAAAAGTATTGTGTAGTTCCAGTAGTTAGCTACACCGCTACATGGTAAAACAGTAGTGTGTAGTTCCAGTAGTTAGCTACACCGCTACATGGTAAAACAGTAGTGTGTAGTTCCAGTAGTTAGCTACACCGCTACATGGTAAAACAGTAGTGTGTAGTTCCAGTAGTTAGCTACACCGCTACATGGTAAAACAGTAGTGTGTAGTTCCAGTAGTTAGCTACACCGCTACATGATAAAACAGTAGTGTGTAGTTCCAGTAGTTAGCTACACCGCTACATGGTAAAACAGTAGTGTGTAGTTCCAGTAGTTAGCTACACCGCTACATGGTAAAACAGTATTGTGTAGTTCCAGTAGTTAGCTACACCGCTACATGGTAGAACAGTAGTGTGTAGTTCCAGTAGTTAGCTACACCGCTACATGGTAAAACAGTAGTGTGTAGTTCCAGTAGTTAGCTACACCGCTACATGGTAAAACAGTAGTGTGTAGTTCCAGTAGTTAGCTACACCGCTACATGGTAAAACAGTAGGGTGTAGTTCCAGTAGTTAGCTACACCGCTACATGGTAAAACAGTATTGTGTAGTTCCAGTAGTTAGCTACACCGCTACATGATAAAACAGTAGTGTGTAGTTCCAGTAGTTAGCTACACCGCTACATGGTAAAACAGTAGTGTGTAGTTCCAGTAGTTAGCTACACCGCTACATGGTAAAACAGTAGTGTGTAGTTCCAGTAGTTAGCTACACCGCTACATGGTAAAACAGTAGTGTGTAGTTCCAGTAGTTAGCTACACCGCTACATGGTAAAACAGTAGTGTGTAGTTCCAGTAGTTAGCTACACCGCTACATGGTAAAACAGTAGTGTGTAGTTCCAGTAGTTAGCTACGCCGCTACATGGTAAAACAGTAGTGTGTAGTTCCAGTAGTTAGCTACACCGCTACATGGTAAAACAGTAGTGTGTAGTTCCAGTAGTTAGCTACACCGCTACATGGTAAAACAGTAGTGTGTAGTTCCAGTAGTTAGCTACACCGCTACATGGTAAAACAGTAGTGTGTAGTTCCAGTAGTTAGCTACACCGCTACATGGTAAAACAGTAGTGTGTAGTTCCAGTAATTAGCTACACCGCTACATGGTAAAACAGTAGTGTGTAGTTCCAGTAGTTAGCTACACCGCTACATGGTAAAACAGTAGTGTGTAGTTCCAGTAGTTAGCTACACCGCTACATGGTAAAACAGTAGTGTGTAGTTCCAGTAGTTAGCTACACCGCTACATGGTAAAACAGTAGTACGTAGTTCCAGTAGTTAGCTACACCGCTACATGGTAAAACAGTAGTGTGTAGTTCCAGTAGTTAGCTACACCGCTACATGGTAAAACAGTAGTGTGTAGTTCCAGTAGTTAGCTACACCGCTACATGATAAAACAGTAGTGTGTAGTTCCAGTAGTTAGCTACACCGCTACATGGTAAAACAGTAGTGTGTAGTTCCAGTAGTTAGCTACACCGCTACATGGTAAAACAGTAGTGTGTAGTTCCAGTAGTTAGCTACACCGCTACATGGTAAAACAGTAGTGTGTAGTTCCAGTAGTTAGCTACACCACTACATGGTAAAAAAGTTGTTAACTACTGAAAACACGACCAACATTTGAATTCAGTTCAACTACCACCAAGCTACTGCAAAATGTATTCAAATGTGGTTCACTACTCCCCAGCCCTGACTATGGGGTAACAACCTCTAACTGCCTGGTAGAGGCTCTGAGAAAGAGGCTCAAAGTTTTATGAGTCAAATTGCTTAAAATATGTCAACCTAGCTGTACAAGGTAAAAATATATTTCTCTCTTTCTCTACCCCCCCCCAGCCTGCCAGTCCCGTGGTTAATGTGGTCGTCCTTCCATGGTTTTGCTCCGGTGCCCGTCAGCTCCAACGGTCTGTTCTGTGCCATTGTGCTGCTCTTCTTCATGTTGCTCTTCGTCATCATCAGTATCGCTGTGTGTAAGTGGAAGATGAACAAGACGCTCGGCTTCAGCATGTTCCTTCTCTACTTTGTGTTCCTGGTGCTGAGTGTTCTGCTAGAGGACAGAGTTATCATCTGCCCAGTGTCCATCTGACTCTACACCATTCATGTAGCACACACACACACACACACACACACACACACACACACACACACACACATATGCACACACACACACACACAAATATGCACACACACACACACATATGCACACACACACACAAATGCATGCACACACACACACACACGCACACACACACACACACGCACAAACACACACACACACACCGACACACACACGCACACACACACAAATGCACTCACACACACACAAACACACACACACAGAAACATACACACACATGCTGGAGGATCAAGTCATTATCTGCCCTGTTTCCATCTGAGACTGATTGTGTGAGGTTTCTATTTTGTCCAGCATGGTGTCTGACCAGATGAGTCTACAGCCATGGTTTGAAATTAAAGGGATACTTCAGTTTGAAGAAAGTTGCTAACTTTCTTCATACTGGACACAGAGACATACAAATGATATCCACTAGTTCATCTGACTCTGGGTAGTAGATCCCGAAGTATCCCTTCAACATTATTCACTTGTGCTCCCAACTTTAAAAAGTTAGTAGCACCACATTAAACTTAGGAGCACCAGAAAATACATTTTTTTTTAATTGATAGAGATACAGCCTATGTTGGGCCTATATGAATTCGATCTACTTTTGAAGCACATGTTGTGTCCTAAAAAATGTGTTTATTATAAAAGCTCAAATGTTGATACTAATACCCGTCATTGAAATTGCAAAGTCATTTGTGGAATATTAGGTTTCTACATTGTGTAAAAGCATAATTTTCCTATTGAGATACATTACATTGAAAATTGTACACTGTCTCTTTAAACACTTCAGGATTGTGATGACAACATGCAAGACATCTTGTCATTCGTTCATTGCTATGATCATTGATCTCCTGAAGAAGATATCCCTTTTCCTTTATTTTTGTGCCCCCAGATGTTTGGATATACTAGAGTTACCAGGTTGTTAGCTAGCTAGCCAATGAGGTAACATGACTGAACAAAGTGTAATCAAATGGTTAACGACGCATGAGTAGTTTTAGAACGGCCCAAGACATGGTTTATGAATGGAAAATGCGGTCCCTGCAATCCGCTATAGACCAGTTGGTTGTTTAGCAACAAAACTGACGCATGCGCAACTATGGGGCAAAACAGAAGGGGTTGGCTTAGATTGTTGATAACATGTAAACGATATTTAGTCTCCAATGTTGCACAATGAGCACTTGTCTTGCAAATACATCGTTACAGTTGTTGGTTGGTTAGCTAGCTAGCTAGCAAATTTTAGCCATATTAGCATAGACGTGACATCAATCAAAACACCTCAAAACAAGACATGGTATAAAATAACAAGGTCAAACTAGCTGAAACGAGCCACTTACGATTCACCACATGGCAATTTCTTGTCGTTTTCTGCTAGCTATCTGGCCATCCAGAACCATGACAACACATGACCTTCTGTCCCTTTAAAGCGCGTTATCGTTTTTGTGACGTTGTGAGCTAACCTGTCTATGTATCTGGGTCAGATCTTTTGACCTGGTTGGGCTAGAAGCAAGCCGTTTTCACTGTAGTAACGTTGTGAGCTAACCTGTCTATGTATCTGGGTCAGATCTTTTGACCTGGTTGGGCTAGAAGCAAGCCGTTTTCACTGTAGTAACGTTGTGAGCTAACCTGTCTATGTATATGGGTCAGATCTTTTGACCTGGTTGGGCTAGAAGCAAGCCGTTTTCACTGTAGTAACGTTGTGAGCTAACCTGTCTATGTATCTGGGTCAGATCTTTTGACCTGGTTGGGCTAGAAGCAAGCCGTTTTCACTGTAGTAACGTTGTGAGCTAACCTGTCTATGTATCTGGGTCAGATCTTTTGACCTGGTTGGGCTAGAAGCAAGCCGTTTTCACTGTAGTAACGTTGTGAGCTAACCTGTCTATGTATATGGGTCAGATCTTTTGACCTGGTTGGGCTAGAAGCAAGCCGTTTTCACTGTAGTAACGGTGTAATCGTGACGCTAACGAATCTGCACTCACTTTGTTCTTTAGGGCACTCTGAAACAACGGTACAGGGAAGCTTTATCATTACAACAATTATTATCTGGGAGATTATTTTCCTAGTTGCTCCCAAAATAAAACAACTGGTCGCACAGCAAAATATTTCATTGCATATTCCACCAAATTGGTCGCACTTTAGAGCCATGTCTACAGCCATGTCTCTGTCCTGCTCGAAGGACCTTTGAATGCATCATCAAAATATCCCAATCATTTGATTTCTGAAAGCTGTAGCAATGTCTACATTGAGTTGTTGGTGGATGATGACTCTCTGAGACTCTCTGACTGGCAACAACAGAAAGACAGCAATGTTATTGGAATGTTGCAGAATTTCAATCACTTAAAAATGTCAGGTCAGCATTTCTGAACGTCATGGCCAAAACCAAAGTACAAAGATGTGTGAGTAGCTGAACAAGATGCATTTCTTTTTTTGTTTTCTATGTTGTATAATATAATATTATTAACAACATAAATTACTTTATTGCTTTAAGTAACTTTATAAAATCCCAAGTAGAAGACAAGGCAGTGAGTAATAGATGTATGGATAGTGAAAAGCTAATGTAATCTCACTCAGTATCAAGGTTATTATAGTTGTGTGTTTTTATATTTGTTTTTATTTATTCTGTTTAGTTTCAGTTCGTTTTCAGATCTGATTACTATTTTTTTATTTAGTTTTATAAAAACATTTATATTTCGTATTTTAGTTTTGTTATTTCGTTTCAGTTTTAGTTTTAGTGTTAGGAACAGAAAGTAGCGTATGCTTTTTGGTCTAATTAAGGTTAGCCACGCGTGGAGCTAGCAGTCATGCCACTGTAGGTCTAGGGTTAGGGTTAGGGTTAGGGTCAGGGTTAGGGTTAGGGTTAGGGTTAGGTCTGTAGGTCACGCTCTCCTGCTTAGACGTTGCATGCATCAACCAATGGTTGTGTGCCACGTCATTGACTGTGTCATCGACTGACAGATTGCTATAACATAATGATCCGGTTAGCTGATAGGTAAAATACCAATCCAGGCGTAGCAAGATCTGACAACGTCTAAGCAGTGGAACGCTGCCAATATCTGTGGTGCTGCTCATGGCAACGCCATCTCACTGGCTCTACCTTTCAATTAAAGACAATCTCAATGTGACCCGCCATCTCATGGCAACGCCATCTCACTGGCTCTACCTTTCAATTAAAGACAATCTCAATGTGACCCGCCATCTCATGGCAACGCCATCTCACTGGCTCTACCTTTAAATTAAAGACAATCTCAATGTGACCCGCCATCTCATGGCAACGCCATCTCACTGGCTCTACCTTTAAATTAAAGACAATCTCAATGTGACCCGCCATCTCATGGCAACGCCATCTCACTGGCTCTACCTTTAAATTAAAGACAATCTCAATGTGACCCGCCATCTCATGGCAACGCCATCTCACTGGCTCTACCTTTAAATTAAAGACAATCTCAATGTGACCCGCCATCTCATGGCAACGCCATCTCACTGGCTCTACCTTTAAATTAAAGACAATCTCAATGTGACCCGCCATCTCATGGCAACGCCATCTCACTGGCTCTACCTTTAAATTAAAGACAATCTCAATGTGACCCGCCATCTCATGGCAACGCCATCTCACTGGCTCTACCTTTCAATTAAAGACAATCTCAATGTGACCCGCCATCTCATGGCAACGCCATCTCACTGGCTCTACCTTTCAATTAAAGACAATCTCAATGTGACCCGCCATCTCATGGCAACGCCATCTCACTGGCTCTACCTTTCAATTAAAGACAATCTCAATGTGACCCGCCATCTCATGGCAACGCCATCTCACTGGCTCTACCTTTCAATTAAAGACAATCTCAATGTGACCCGCCATCTCATGGCAACGCCATCTCACTGGCTCTACCTTTCAATTAAAGACAATCTCAATGTGACCCCGCCATCTCATGGCAACGCCATCTCACTGGCTCTACCTTTAAATTAAAGACAATCTCAATGTGACCCGCCATCTCATGGCAACGCCATCTCACTGGCTCTACCTTTAAATTAAAGACAATCTCAATGTGACCCGCCATCTCATGGCAACGCCATCTCACTGGCTCTACCTTTCAATTAAAGACAATCTCAATGTGACCCCGCCATCTCATGGCAACGCCATCTCACTGGCTCTACCTTTCAATTAAAGACAATCTCAATGTGACCCGCCATCTCATGGCAACGCCATCTCACTGGCTCTACCTTTAAATTAAAGACAATCTCAATGTGACCCGCCATCTCATGGCAACGCCATCTCACTGGCTCTACCTTTCAATTAAAGACAATCTCAATGTGACCCGCCATCTCATGGCAACGCCATCTCACTGGCTCTACCTTTAAATTAAAGACAATCTCAATGTGACCCGCCATCTCATGGCAACGCCATCTCACTGGCTCTACCTTTAAATTAAAGACAATCTCAATGTGACCCGCCATCTCATGGCAACGCCATCTCACTGGCTCTACCTTTAAATTAAAGACAATCTCAATGTGACCCGCCATCTCATGGCAACGCCATCTCACTGGCTCTACCTTTAAATTAAAGACAATCTCAATGTGACCCGCCAGATTAAGAACTTTATGGTGATAACTTGGTCAACAACATATAAATCAAATTGGATTTGTCACATGCGCCGAATACAACAGGTGTAGACCTTAGGGTGAAATGCTTACTTACAAGCCCTTAACCAACAATGCAGTTTTAAGAAAAATAAGTGTAAAGTAACATTTTTTAATAAAAAATTTAAGAATGAAATAGCAGCAGTAAGATAACAGTAGGCAGGCTATATACAGGGGGTACCGGTACAGAGTCAATGTGTAATAACAGTAGGGAGGCTATATACAGGGGGTACCGGTACAGAGTCAATGTGTAATAACAGTAGGGAGGCTATATACAGGGGGTACCGGTACAGAGTCAATGTGTAATAACAGTAGGGAGGCTATATACAGGGGGTACCGGTACAGAGTCAATGTGAAATAACAGTAGGGAGGCTATATACAGGGGGTACGGGTACAGAGTCAATGTGAAATAACAGTAGGGAGGCTATATACAGGGGGTACCGGTACAGAGTCAATGTGTAATAACAGTAGGGAGGCTATATACAGGGGGTACCGGTACAGAGTCAATGGGAAATAACAGTAGGGAGGCTATATACAGGGGGGTACCGGTACAGAGTCAATATGTAATAACAGTAGGGAGGCTATATACAGGGGGTACCGGTACAGAGTCAATGTGAAATAACAGTAGGGAGGCTATATACAGGGGGTACCGGTACAGAGTCAATGGGAAATAACAGTAGGGAGGCTATATACAGGGGGTACCGGTGCAGAGTCAATGTGAAATAACAGTAGGGAGGCTATATACAGGGGGTACCGGGACAGAGTCAATGTGAAATAACAGTAGGGAGGCTATATACAGGGGGTACCGGTACAGAGTCAATGTGAAATAACAGTAGCGAGGCTATATACAGGGGGGTACCGGTACAGAGTCAATGTGAAATAACAGTAGGGAGGCTATATACAGGGGGTACCGGTACAGAGTCAATGGGAAATAACAGTAGGGAGGCTATATACAGGGGGTACCGGTACAGAGTCAATGTGAAATAACAGTAGGGAGGCTATATACAGGGGGTACCGGTACAGAGTCAATGTGTAATAACAGTAGCGAGGCTATATACAGGGGGTACCGGTACAGAGTCAATGGGAAATAACAGTAGGGAGGCTATATACAGGGGGTACCGGTACAGAGTCAATGTGAAATAACAGTAGGGAGGCTATATACAGGGGGTACCGGTGCAGAGTCAATGTGAAATAACAGTAGGGAGGCTATATACAGGGGGTACCGGTACAGAGTCAATGGGAAATAACAGTAGGGAGGCTATATACAGGGGGTACCGGTACAGAGTCAATGTGAAATAACAGTAGGGAGGCTATATACAGGGGGTACCGGTACAGAGTCAATGTGTAATAACAGTAGGGAGGCTATATACAGGGGGTACCGGTACAGAGTCAATGGGAAATAACAGTAGGGAGGCTATATACAGGGGGTACCGGTACAGGGTCACTGTGCGGGGGCACCGGTTAGTAGAGGTAATTGAGGTAATATGTACATGTAGGTAGAGTTATTGAAGTGACTATGCTTAGATAATAAACAGAGAGTGGCAGCACCGTAAAAGAGGGGGTGGGGGGGGACAATGCAAATAGTCTGGGTAGCCATGATTAGCTGTTCAGGAGTCTTATGGCTTGGAGGTAGAAGCTGTTAAGAAGCCTTTTGGACCTAGACTTGCCCGTCGTCCGTGCGGTAGCGGAGAGAACAGTCTATGACTAGGGTGGCTGGAGACTTTGACAATTTTTAGGGCCTTCCTCTGACACCGCCTGGTATAGAGGTCCTGGATGGCAGGAAGCTTGGCCCCAGTGATGTACTGGGCCGTACGCACTACCCTCTGGAGGCCGAGAAGTTGCCATACCAGGCAGTGATGCAACCAGTCAAGATGCTCTCGATGGTGTAGCTGAATAGTTTTTTGAGGACCCATGCCAAATCTTTTCAGTCTCGAGGGGGAATAGGCTTTGTCATGGCCTCTTCACGACTCTCTTGCTGTGTTTGGACCATGATAGTTTGCTGGTGATGTGGACACCAAGGAACTTGAAGCTCTCAACCTGTTCCACTACAGCCCCGTCGATGAGAATGGGGGCGTGCTCGGTCCTCCTTTTCCTGTAGTCCACAATCATCTCCTTTGTCTTGGTCACGTTGAGGGAGAGGTTGTTGTCCTGGCACAACACGGCCAGGTCTCTAACCTCCTCCCTATAGGCTGTCTCATCGTTGTCGGTGATCAGGTCTACCACTGTTGTGTCGTCGGCAAACTTAATGATGGTGTTGGAGTCGTGTTTGGCCATGCAGTCAAGGGGGAACAGGGAGTACAGGAGGGGAATGAGCACGCACCCCTGAGGGGCCCCGTGTTGAGGATCAGTGTGGCAGATGTGTTGTTACCTACCCTTACCACCTGGGGGCGGCCATTCAGGAAGTCCAGGATCCAGTTGCAGAGGGAGGTATTTAGTCCCAGGGTCATTAGCTTAACGATGAGCTTTGAGGGAACTATGGTTTTGAACGCTGAGCTGTAGTCAATGAATAGCATTTTCACGTAGGTGTTCCTTTTGTCCGGGTGGGAAAGGGCAGTGTGGAGTGCAATAGAGATTGCATCATCTGTGGATCTGTTTGGGCAGTATGCAAATTGGAGTGGGTCTAGAGTTTCTGGGATGATGGTGTTGATGTGAGAATGTAATCTAGTGGTGATAACATGGTCAACAACATATAGTGATGATATTCAGTGGCTTGCGAAAGTATTCACCCCCTTGGCTTTTTTCCTATTTTGTTGCCTTACAACCTGGAATTAAAATATATTTTTGGGGGGTTTGTATCATTTGATTTGCACAACATGCCTACCACTTTGAAGATGCAAAATATTTTTCATTGTGAAACAAACAAGAAATGAGACACACAAAAAAAGAAAACTTGAGCGTGCAAAGTCAATACTTTGTAGAGCCACCTTTTGCAGCGATTACAGCTGCAAGTCTCTTGGGGTATGTCTCTATAAGCTTGGCACATCTAGTCACTGGGATTTTTGCCCATTCTTCAAGGCAAAACTGCTCCAGCTCCTTCAAGTTGGATGAGTTCCGCTGGTGTACAGCAATCTTTAAGTCATACCACAGATTCTCAATTGGATTTAGGTCTGGGCTTTGACTAGGCCATTCCAAGACATTTAAATGTTTCCCCTTAAACCACTGAGTGTTGCTTTAGCAGTATGCTTAGGGTCATTGTCCTGCTGAAAGGTGAACCTCCGTCCCAGTCTCAAATCTCTGGAAAACAGAAACAGGTTTCCCTCAAGAATTTCCCTGTATTTAGCGCCATCCATGATTCCTTCAATTCTGACCAGTTTCCCAGTCCCTGCCGATGAAAAACATCCCCACTGCCACCATGCTTCACTGTGGGATGGTGTTCTCGGGGTGATGAGAGGTGTTGGGTTTGCACCAGACATAGCATTTTCCTTGATAGCCCAAAAGCTCAATTTTAGTCTCATCTGACCAGAGTACCTTCTTCCATATGTTTTGTGAGTCTCCCACATGCCTTTTGGCAAACACCAGTGTTTGCTTATTTTGTTAAAGTGGTCCTATGGACAGATACTCCAATCTCTGCTGTGGAGCTTTGCAGCTCCTTCAGGGTTATCTTTGGTCTCTTTGTTGCCTCTCTGATTAATGCCCTCCTTGCCTGGTCTGTGAGTTTTGGTGGGCGGCCCTCTCTTGGCAGGTTTGTTGTGGTGCCATATTCTTTCAATTTTTTAATAATGGATTTAATAGTGCTCCGTGGGATGTTCAACGTTTCTGATATTTTTTTATAACCCAACCCTGATCTGTACTTCTCCACAACTTTGTCCCTGACCTGTTTGGAGAGCTCCTTGGTCTTCATGGTGCCGCTTGCTTGGTGGTGCCCCTTGCTTAGTGGTGTTGCAGACTCTGGGGCCTTTCAGAGCAGGTGTATATATACTGAGATCATGTGACAGATCATGTGACACTTAGATTGCACACAGGTGGACTTTATTTAACTAATTATGTGACTTCTGAAGGTAATTGGTTGCACCAGATCTTATTTAGGAGCTTCATAGCAAAGGGGGTGAATACATATGCACAAACCACTTTTCCGTTATTTATTTTGTATAATTTTTTGAAACAAGTTATTTTTTTCATTTCACTTCACCAATTTGGACTATTTTGTGTATGTCCATTACATGAAATCCAAATAAAAATCAATTTAAATTACAGGTTGTAACGCAACAAAATAGGAAAAACGCCAAGGGGGCTGAATACTTTTGCAAGGTATCTAGTGATAACATGGTCAGTGTGTATAGTACATAGTTACAAGGTAATGTCAGGGCATCATACCAAAAAACACCTTTTATACAACAAGCTTTAGACTCATTGGGGGACTCCAGGTGTAGAAAGAGCAGAGATTTTAAAACCAACCAATTTCGTATTTCTTCTAAAACGAGAATGTGTAGGAAATATGTTCGGCTGATGTCTTTTTATGACGTCCAAATGCCAAATTATGCTCGCTGGGTATTAACTTTAAATCCAACAGTAAAGCCAACTGTTAAAAACATCATATAATTTATGTGCCTCTGGCTCTTTTTAATGATTATTGTTGAAATATTAATCCGACAAAGTAATTATTTAACCTATTAAGTCTCTGGTTGTAATTATGAATGAAAGGTTACTCAGTTACATTTACAATATCACAGTACTTTTCCTTGGCAGTGGGCAGGCAGGGTAGGGGATTTCTGCTTCCTTTGACAACAGTCTCCCACGGGGGGCCAGAATGAAAAATGTATGCACTCACTAATTGGAAGTAGCTCTGGATAAGAGCGTCTGCTAAATGACTAAAATGCAAATGAAATGCAGTCTGACATGGTAAACAAGACACTTGTTGAGTAATCCTCAACCTAAAGGCCAAAACTAGTCAACTGTAAAATGTCATCAAGTGCTGTTTGTTTTATGTGCTCTTTAGGAAGGAATGTAAGGAACCATTCTGTTGTGGAATATTCTGGAACCATTCTGTTCTGTAGTGTTCTGGAACCCTTCTGTTCTGTAGTGTTCTGGAACCCTTCTGTTCTGTAGTGTTCTGGAACCCTTCTGTTCTGTAGTGTTCTGGAACCCTTCTGTTCTGTAGTGTTCTGGAACCCTTCTGTTCTGTAGTGTTCTGGAACCCTTCTGTTCTGTAGTGTTCTGGAACCCTTCTGTTCTGTAGTGTTCTGGAACCCTTATGTTCTGGAACCCTTCTGTTCTGTAGTGTTCTGGAACCCTTCTGTTCTGTAGTGTTCTGGAACCCTTCTGTTCTGTAACCCTTCTGTTCTGTAGTGTTCTGGAACCCTTCTGTTCTGTAGTGTTCTGGAACCCTTCTGTTCTGGAACCCTTCTGTTCTGTAGTGTTCTGTAACCCTTCTGTTCTGGAACCCTTCTGTTCTGAAGTGTTCTGGAACCCTTCTGTTCTGTAGTGTTCTGGAACCCTTCTGTTCTGGAACCCTTCTGTTCTGTAGTGTTCTGGAACCCTTCTCTCATTGTTCATTGTTGGTGATATTGTAACAGTTTCAAATCCAGTCAGAAGAATAACCATACTTCTATCTTAACACTGGAGTATCGATTATTGTCAAAAGTAGTGCACTATATAGGAAATAGGGTGCCATTCTCTGGTCTAAAGTAGTACACTATATAGGGAATAGGGTGCCATTCTCTGATCTAAAGTAGTGCACTATATAGGGAATAGGGTACCATTCTCTGGTCTAAAGTAGTGCACTATATAGGGAATAGGGTGCCATTCTCTGGTCTAAAGTAGTGTACTATATAGGGAATAGGGTGCCATTCTCTGGTCTAAAGTAGTGCACTATATAGGGAATAGGGTTCCATTCTCTGGTCTAAAGTAGTGCACTATATAGGGAATAGGGTTCCATTCTCTGGTCTAAAGTAGTGCACTATATAGGGAATAGGGTTCCATTCTCTGGTCTAAAGTAGTGCACTATATAGGGAATAAGGTGTCATTCTCTGGTCTAAAGTAGTGCACTATATAGGGAATAGGGTGCCATTCTCTGGTCTAAAGTAGTGCACTATATAGGGAATAGGGTGCCATTCTCTGGTCTAAAGTAGTGCTCTATATAGGGAATAGGGTTCCATTCTCTGGTCTAAAGTAGTGCACTATATAGGGAATAGGGTGCCATTCTCTGATCTAAAGTAGTGCTCTATATAGGGAATAGGGTTCCATTCTCTGGTCTAAAGCAGTGCACTATATAGGGAATAGGGTGCCATTATCTGATCTAAAGTAGTGCTCTATATAGGGAAGAGGGTTCCATTCTCTGGTCTAAAGTAGTGCACTATATAGGGAATAGGGTGCCATTCTCTGATCTAAAGTAGTGCTCTATATAGGGAATGGGGTTCCATTCTCTGGTCTAAAGCAGTGCACTATATAGGGAATAGGGTTCCATTCTCTGGTCTAAAGCAGTGCACTATATAGGGAATAGGGTTCCATTCTCTGGTCTAAAGTAGTGCCCTATATAGGGAATAGGGTGCCATTCTCTGGTCTAAAGCAGTGCACTATATAGGGAATAGGGTTCCATTCTCTGGTCTAAAGCAGTGCACTATATAGGGAATAGGGTTCCATTCTCTGGTCTAAAGTAGTGCACTATATAGGGAATAGGGTTCCATTCTCTGGTCTAAAGTAGTGCACTATATAGGGAATAGGGTGCCATTCTCTGGTCTAAAGTAGTGCACTATATAGGGAATAGGGTTCCATTCTCTGGTCTAAAGTAGTGCACTATATAGGGAATAGGGTTCCATTCTCTGGTCTAAAGTAGTGCACTATATAGGGAATAGGGTGCCATTCTCTGGTCTAAAGTAGTGCACTATATAGGGAATAGGGTGCCATTCTCTGGTCTAAAGTAGTGCACTATAAAGGGAATAGGGTTCCATTCTCTGGTCTAAAGTAGTGCCCTATATAGGGAATAGGGTGCCATTCTCTGGTCTAAAGTAGTGCCCTATATAGGGAATAGGGTTCCATTTGGGATGCGGCCAGGGTCTGTCTGTGTGTACCACTGTAACTGTTGTCATTTACACCGTACAATAATACAGCCACAGAGAAACAGAACAAACGCCCTGGACACTTTTACAGCTCCATGGAAATGTCAATAAATTCATTTATTTCCAAAAAGTGTGTGTATGTGTGTTGATTAAACAATTAGAAAACAATTTTTTTCCCCACATTCTATCATTGGTATGATATCTGAACGGACATATAAAACTGTTATGTGAATTATTAAACAAACTATTTCAGTGTCTCTGTGCGTCTCCCAAAAGGTTGTAAGTCTTTCGGGATTTAAGTAACGGACAGAGTCCCGATCTGCATAGTCAGAGATCTTTATTCATTGAGAATTCTTCCATCACAATTTCAGAGTCCATCTTTTATACTCATACGTCATACAAACATCCCTCCCCTCTGTAGGCGGGCTGTAGTTTTCCACTTTCAAACTGCTCTCCTAACCATCAGTTCACACACACACACACACACACACACACACACACACACACACACACACACACACACACACACACACACACACACACACACACACACACACATAGGCTGCCTCACAATATCCTGCACCATATACTCCTTAAAAAGCCTAACAGTTTCTCTCCTCCCTATACTGGAAGGGGCCTTTATCTTGGTTTCCCAGTTGTCTGTAGCCAGCTCTCCTTGTCCTTTGTTGTCTGGTCTAACTCTTACTCACATTGCTGACTAGTGGCTCAATGTCATAGTCTTTACTGGTCCTACACTCACACATTTCTAACACATTATACACAGTTTTAGGGTGTAATAATGAGTCATTAATAGTGAATCTATCAAAAACAAATGTCCAACTCAAGATAACAATTATTTAAAAAGTATTGCTTAATTAATAACATGTTACCAAATCATATACTTATTCAGTTTAATGACATGTTACCAAATCATATACTCATTCAGTTTAATAACATGTTACCAAATCATATACTCATTCAGTTTATTAACATGTTACCAAATCATATACTCATTCAGTTTAATAACATGTTACCAAATCATATACTCATTCAGTTTAATAACATGTTACCAAATCATATACTCATTCAGTTTAATAACATGTTACCAAATCATATACTCATTCAGTTTAATAACATGTTACCAAATCATATACTCATTCAGTTTAATAACGTTACCAAATCATATACTCATTCAGTTGTTTATTAATAACATGTTACCAAATCATATACTCATTCAGTTTAATAACATGTTACCAAGTCATTCACTCATTCAGTTTAATAACATGTTACCAAATCATATACTCATTCAGTTTAATAACATGTTACCAAATCATTCACTCATTCAGTTTAATAACATGTTACCAAATCATTCACTCATTCAGTTGTTTTGGTTTTTCACCATCATGCTTTGATACAAAATGATTCATGAATCAACACTCCTGTAAAAGTTTCAAGAGAAAAGTACTCTAAATATGGTAATACAACTAAATAATACATGCGCTTCATGTATATATGATGTATTATGATCAAATCCAGGGGCTTCATGTATACAGTATATGATGTATTATTATCAAATCCACGGGCTTCATGCAACCCAAGAATCTGCATGGGCACAATGTACATGAGGATGGCTAAGGGGTGGTCTAGAGGGGGGGGCAAGGCCTTGAGTGGCCCAGCCAGAGCCCGGACTTGAACCCAATTGAACATCTCTGGAGAGACCTGAAAATAGCTGTGCAGCGACGCTCCCCATCCAACCTGACAGAGCTTGAGAGGATCTGCAGAGAAGAATGGGAGAAACTCCCCAAATACAGGTGTGCCAAGCTTGTAGCGTCATACCCAAGAAGACTTGAGGCTGTAATCGCTGCCAAAGGTGCTTCAACAAAGTACTGAGTAAAGGGTCTGAATACTTATGTAAATGTGATATTTCCGGGGTTTTTATTTTTATGAATTTGCAAACATTTATCAAAACCAGTTTTTGCTTTGTCATTATGGGTTATTGTGTGTAGATTGATGAGACGGAAAAAACATTTATTCAATTTTAGAATAAGGCTGTAACGTAACAAAATGTGGAAAAAGTCAAGGGGTCTGAATACTTTCTGAATGCACTGTAAATACTTTGATTTAAACACATGAAAACTGGCATTTGATTTGATTGGATTTAGCTGATTTGGCTCTAGGTGCGTTTGATTTAGGGTAGGCATATTCACTAGAATTCTTGCAATGTTTGTAATAAGGAAATAACTGTCGTGGGTGGTGGTAATTACTGTTTGTGGCAGTGGGATGTGACTCGTGGGTGGGGGTAATTACTGTTTGTGGCAGTGGGATGTGACTCGTGGGTGGGGGTAATTACTGTTTGTGGCAGTGGGATGTGACTCGTGGGTGGTGGTAATTACTGTTTGTGGCAGTGGGATGTGACTCGTGGGTGGGGGTAATTACTGTTTGTGGCAGTGGGATGTGACTCGTGGGTGGTGGTAATTACTGTTTGTGGCAGTGGGATGTGACTCGTGGGTGGTGGTAATTACTGTTTGTGGCAGTGGGATGTGACTCGTGGGTGGTGGTTGGTGGTGGGGGGTAGGGAATGCATGAAATAGGGACGTTTTAATTCAGAAGATGCTACTCTCATGAATCAGTACTGCATTGGGAAATCATGTAATGTTTTACAGGAAATCTGTCACAGTGTCTTTGTGACAACCAAAATAACCCAAGAAGTTCTTCTTTCTGGTCTGATCACCACCCTGAGAAGGTCCTCTTGGATCAGGATCAAATCTGTTGTGCGTGGTTAGCCTATCCTCCACGTTGCTTGGTGATGAAAGAGACTCAGCCTGCTCTCTGATGAATGGAGAGATTGCAGAAAGCAGAGAGATTGCATACAGAAAGTTCTAGTTCTTTGAGTTCTGAGTCGGAGGGAGGAAGGGAGGGAGGAAGGAAGGAAGGGAGGGGGAGGAAGGGAGGGGGGGGAAGGGAGGGAGGGAGGGAGGAAGGGAGGGAGGGAGGGAGGAAGGAAGGAAGGAGAGGAAGGAAGGAAGGAAGGAAGGAAGGAAGGAAGGAAGGAAGGAAGGAAGGAAGGAAGGAAGGAAGGAAGGAAGGAAGGAAGGAAGGGAGGGAAGAAGGGAGGGAAGAAGGGAGGGAGGGAGGGAAGAAGAGAGGGAGGGAGGGAGGGAAGAAGGGAGGAAGGGAGGGAGGAACGAAGGATGGAAGGAAGGAAGGAAGGAAGGAAGGAAGGAAGGAAGGAAGGAAGGAAGGAAGGAAGGAAGGAAGGGAGGGAGGGAGGGAGGGAGGGAGGGAGGAAGGAAGGAAGGAAGGAAGGAAGGAAGGAAGGGAAGGAAGGAAGGAAGGAAGGAAGGAAGGAAGGAAGGAAGGAAGGAAGGAAGGAAGGAAGGAAGGAAGGAAGGAAGGAAGGAAGGAAGGAAGGAAGGAAGGAAGGAAGGAAGGAGAGTGCTAGATGGAGCCAGAGAGCGGATGGTGTGGTTGTAGGAGCAGCAGATGATGGTGTCTATATTTAATCCTAAATCTGTTATCACTGTGTGACACATCTCCTCAGCTCTGGATGTTTAATCTCCTCAGCTCTGGATGTTTAATCTCCTCAGCTCTGGATGTTTAATCTCCTCCGCTCTGGATGTTTAATCTCCTCAGCTCTGGATGTTTAATCTCCTCAGCTCTGGATGTTTAATCTCCTCAGCTCTGGATGTTTAATCTCCTCAGCTCTGGATGTTTAATCTCCTCAGCTCTGGATGTTTAATCTCCTCAGCTCTGGATGTTTAATCTCCTCCGCTCTGGATGTTTAATCTCCTCAGCTCTGGATGTTTAATCTCCTCAGCTCTGGATGTTTAATCTCCTCAGCTCTGGATGTTTAATCTCCTCAGCTCTGGATGTTTAATCTCCTCAGCTCTGGATGTTTAATCTCCTCAGCTCTGGATGTTTAATCTCCTCAGCTCTGGATGTTTAATCTCCTCAGCTCTGGATGTTTAATCTCCTCAGCTCTGGATGTTTAATCTCCTCAGCTCTGGATGTTTAATCTCCTCAGCTCTGGATGTTTAATCTCCTCAGCTCTGGATGTTTAATCTCCTCAGCTCTGGATGTTTAATCTCCTCAGCTCTGGATGTTTAATCTCCTCAGCTCTGGATGTTTAGAGGTGTTTGGGTTCTACCACAAATGGAAACAGGAGTGTTCAGACACACAGTTCAGACGCCAAACTTATGGAATAGAAATGAAGAGCAGGCTGACAGTGTTAACAGCAGGTTGACAGTGTTAACAGCAGGCTGACAGTGTCCACAGCAGGCTGACAGTGTTAAGAGCAGGCTGACAGTGTTAACAGCAGGCTGACAGTGTTAACAGCAGGCTGACAGTGTTAACAGCAGGCTGACAGTGTTAACAGCAGGCTGACAGTGTTAACAGCAGGCTGACAGTGTTAACAGCAGGCTGACAGTGTTAACAGCAGGCTGACAGTGTTAACAGCAGGCTGACAGTGTTAAGAGCAGGCTGACAGTGTTAACAGCAGGCTGACAGTGTTAACAGCAGGCTGACAGTGTTAAGAGCAGGCTGACAGTGTTAACAGCAGGCTGACAGTGTTAAGAGCAGGCTGACAGTGTTCACAGCAGGCTGACAGTGTTAACAGCAGGCTGACAGTGTTAACAGCAGGCTGACAGTGTTAAGAGCAGGTTGACAGTGTTAAGAGCAGGCTGACAGTGTTAACAGCAGGCTGACAGTGTTAAGAGCAGGCTGACAGTGTTAACAGCAGGCTGACAGTGTTAACAGCAGGCTGACAGTGTTAACAGCAGGCTGACAGTGTTAACAGCAGGCTGACAGTGTTAAGAGCAGGCTGACAGTGTTAACAGCAGGCTGACAGTGTTAACAGCAGGCTGACAGTGTTAACAGCAGGCTGACAGTGTTAACAGCAGGCTGACAGTGTTAAGAGCAGGTTGACAGTGTTAAGAGCAGGCTGACAGTGTTAACAGCAGGCTGACAGTGTTAACAGCAGGCTGACAGTGTTAACAGCAGGCTGACAGTGTTAACAGCAGGCTGACAGTGTTAAGAGCAGGCTGACAGTGTTAACAGCAGGCTGACAGTGTTAACAGCAGGCTGACAGTGTTAACAGCAGGCTGACAGTGTTAACAGCAGGCTGACAGTGTTAACAGCAGGCTGACAGTGTTAAGAGCTTTGCTTGACGTACCGATTGGTTTCATACAACCGCTCTGAACACTGCAGCAGACTTCCTCATTGGTTTTGGGTCGAATTCGTGCCGTCCCCAGGTGGTGAGGGTAGGTAACAACACATCTGCCACGCTGATCCTCAACACGGGGGCCCCTCAGGGGTGCGTGCTCAGTTCTCTCCTGTACTCCCTGTTCACCCATGACTGCATGGCCAGGCACGACTCCAACACCATCATTAAGTTTGCCGACGACACGACGTTGGTAGGCCTGATCACTGATGACAATGAGACAGTGTGTTGCCAGGACAACAACCTCTCCATCAATGTCAGCAAGACAAAGGAGCTGATCGTGGACTACAGGAAACGATGGGCCACGCCTCCATTCACATCGATGTGGCTATACAGTGCATTCGGAAAGTAATCAGACCACTTTACTTTTTCAACATTTTGTTACGTTACAGCCTTATTCTAAAATGGATTAAATTAGTTTTTTTCCCCTCATCAATCTACACTCAATACCCCATAATGACAAAGCAAAAACGTTTTTTTTTAGAAATATTTGCACATTTATAAAAAATAAAAAACTGAAATGTCACATTTACCTAAGTATTCAGACCCTTTTACTCAGTACTTTCTTGAAGCACCTTTGACAGCGATTACAGCCTTGAGTCTTCTTGGGTATGACGCTACAAGCTTGGCACGCCTGTATTTGTGGAGTTTCTCCCATTCTTCTCTGCAGATCCTCTCAAGCTCTGTCAGGTTGGATGGGGAGCGTCGCTGCACAGCTATTTTCAGGTCTCTCCAGAGATGTTCGATCGGGTTCAAGTCCGGGCTCTGGCTGGGCCACTCAAGGACATTCAGAGACTTGTCCCGAAGCCACTCCTGCATTGTCTTGGCTGTGTGCTTAGGGTCGTTATCCTGTTGGAAGGTGAACCTTCGTCTCAGTCTGAGGTCCTGAGCGCTCTGGAGCAGGTTTTCATCAAGGATCTCTCTGTACTTTGCTCCGTTCATCTTTCCCTCGATCCTGACTAGTCTCCCAGTCGCTGCTGCTGAAAAACATCCCCACAGCATGATGCTGCCACCACCATGCTTCACCATAGGGATGGTGCCAGGTTTCCTCCAAACGTGACGCTTGGCATTCAGGCCAAAGAGTTCAATCTTGGTTTCATCAGACCAGAGAATCTTGTTTCTCATGGTCTGAGAGTCTTTTAGGTGCCTTTTGGCAAACTCCAAGCGGGATGTCATGTGACTTTTACTGAGTGGCTTCCGTCTGACCACTCTACCATAACGGCCTGATTGGTGGAGTGCTGCAGAGATGGTTGTCCTTCTGGATGTTTCTCCCATCTCCACAGAGGAACTGGAGCTCTCTCACCTCCCTGACCAAGGCCCTTCTCTCCCGATTGCTCAGTTTGGCCGGGCGGCCAGCTTTAGGAAGAGTCTTGGTGGTTCCAAACTTATTCCATTTAAGAATGATGGAGGCCACTGTCTTCTTGGGGACCTTCAATGCTGCAGACATTTTTTGGTACTCTTCCCCAGATCTGTGCCTCGACACAATCCTGTCTCGGAGCTCTACGGACAATTCCTTCGACCTCGTGGCTTGGTTTTTGCTCTGACATGCACTGTCAACTGTGGGACCTTATATAGACAGGTGTCTGCATTTCAAGATAATGTCCAATCAATTGAATGTACCACAGGTGGACTCCAATTAAGTTGTAGAAACATCTCAAGGATGATCAATGGAAACAGGATAAACCTGAGCTCAATTTCGAGTCTCATAGCAAAAGGTCTGAATACTTATGTAAATATGGTATTTCTGTTTTTTATGTTTAATACATTTGCAAAACTTTCTAAAAACCTGTTTTTGCTTTGTCATTATGGGGTATTGTGTGTAGATTGATGAGGAAAATGTTTTGTTTAATCCATTTTAGAATAAGGCTGTAAACGTAACAAAATGTGGAAAAAGTCAAGGGATCTGAATACATTCCAAATGCACTGTACATTATTGTTCTAAATAAAGGAGGAAGCCTCCTGGTAATGGAACAAGCCTAGAGAAAGAAAAGTCACAGCTTACCTTTCAAGTATCCTAGCCTCTATCAAAAACCAATATGTAGCCTTATAAGCAGTTACTAGGCTACATATTTATCTCCATAGTAATTGGCTCAGTTGGTAGAGCATGGTGCGTTGTTAGTTTGATTCCCAGTCCCAGTACGAGATGGGGACCAGTATGAAAACGTATGCCGTTGCTCTGGATAAGAGTGTCTGCTAAATGACAAAAATGTAATTGTAAATTGAAGATTTATGTCTAATAAGTTAAAGATGTAGCCTATATTGCAAGCAATAAAAGAAGTCACTCTCCTTGACTGTTTTCACATTTTGTTACAGCCTGAATTTAAAATGGATTACATTGAGATTTTGTGTCACTGACCTACACACAATATCCCATAATGTCCAAGTGGAATTATGCTTCTAGAGATTTTGACAAATTAATAAAAATGTAATAACTGAAAAGTATTCAACTCCTTTGTTATGGCAAGCCTAAATAAGTTCAGGAGTAAAAATTTGCTTAACAAGTAGCATAATAAGTTGCATGATTTTTGAATACCTCATCTCTGTATCCCACACATACAATTATCTGTAATGTCCCTCAGTCGAGCAGTGAATTTCAAGCACAGATTCAACCGCAAAGACCTGGGAGATTTTCCAGTGCCTCGCAAAGAAGGGCACCCATTGGTAGATTAATAAATCCAGACATTGAATATCCCTTTGAGCATGGTGAAGTTATTAATTACACTTTGGATGGTGTATCAATACACCTAGTCACTACAAAGATACAGGCGTCCTTCCTAACTCAGTTGCCGGAGAAGAAGGAAACCACTCAGGGATTTCAGCATGAGGCCAATGGTGATTTTAAAACAGTTACAGAGTTTAATGGCTATTATATGAGAAATCTGAGTGTCACGCCCTGACTCAGGGGACGTTTATTTGTTGAGTCAGGGTGTGTATATTCCGTGTTGTGTTTGTTCTATGGTGTAGTATCTAGTATGTGTATTTCTATGTTGGCCGGGTGTGGTTCCCAATCAGAGGCAGCTGTCGCTCGTTGTCTCTGATTGGGGACCATACTTAGGCAGCCTTTTGGCACTAGTTAGTTGTGGGATCTTGTTCCGTGTGAGGTATGTTGTTTGTCTACCTTGGACTTCACGTTTCGTTTCATTTGTTGTTTTGTTGTGGTGTTTATTCAGTATAAATAAACATGTATGCATATCACGCTGCGCCTTGGTCCGTCCCGTCTATAAACGATCGTGACACTGAGGATGGACCAACAACATTGTAGTTACCCCACAATACTAACCTAAATGTCAGAGTGAAAAGAAAGAAGCCTGTACAGAAAGAAAATATTCCAATACATGCATCCTGTTTGCAATAAGGCACTAAAGTAGAACTGCAAAAAATGTGGCAAAGAAAATAACTATTTCCAGAATACAAAGCGTTAAGTTTGGGACAAATCCAATACAACACATTACTGAGTACCACTCTTCATATTTTCAAGCATGGTGGTGGCTGCATCATGTTATGGGTATGCTTGTCATCGGCAAGGACTAGGGAGTTTTTTAGGATAAAAATAAATGTAATAGAGCTGAGCACAGGTAAAGTCCTAGAGGAAAACCTGGTTAAGTCTGCTTTCCACCAGACACTGGGAGAGGAATTCACCATTCAGCAGGACAATAACCTAAAACATAAGGCCAAATATACACTGGAGCTGCTTACCAAGACGACATTGAATGTTCCTGAGAGGCCTGGTTACAGTGTTGACTTAAATTGGCTTGGAAATCTATGGTAAGACTTGAAAAAGGCTGTCTAGCAATGATCAACAACCAACTTGACAGAACTTGACATTTTTTAAAAAGAATAATGTGCAAATACTGCACAATCCAGGTGTGCAAAGCTCTTAGAGACTTACCCAGAAAGACTCACAGCTGTAATCGCTGCCAAAGGTGATTCTAACATGTATTGACTCAGGGGTGTGAATACTTATGTAAATTAGATATTTCTGTAATTCATTGTTAATAAATTTGCAAACATTTCTTAAAACATGTTTTCACTTTGTCATTATGGGTCTTTTGTGTAGATGGGTGAGATTTTTTTTGACTTCATCCATTTTGAATTCAGGCTGTAACATAACAAAATGTGGAATAAGTCAAGGGGTATGAATACTTTTCTGAAGGCACTGTGTATCTCTGCTCTGATAGGCTACAATGTATCACCTACCAGTAAGTAACAGAGTACTGTATATAAGGCATAACACTGCATCCTCATAGCGGTGCCACAGCCTGACTTTAGTTCCATTAGGAGTTTATTCATTGATGGGTGTGTCCAGTATCACAGCTGGGTTTTACCCTCCAGTGACAGTCAAACACTAAAGGCTTGAGGATCAATGAAGATGCCATGATAATTGACAGTCAAACACTAAAGGCTTGAGGATCAATGAAGATGCCATGATAATTGACAGTCAAACACTAAAGGCTTGAGGATCAATGAAGATGATAATCTGATTGTGTCCAGCCCAATTTAAAATAAAAGGAGGATGCATTTCATTTAAACAACATCACTGTTGATCGATGCTTAGACATAATCAATTAATTAGGTCAATCACAGAGAACACATAATTTCAGACTACAATATAGCCTTCAGGAGAGATCATCTTTGAAAAGCAAAATGTTATAATGGTCAAAAACATGGCATGTTCATCCAATGAAATGATGATGATCCTCTACTCACATCCCAGGATCACAACACGATTGTTGTCAAACGGTCACTGAATTAGACACTGCTATACTATCAAAATAAACCTAAAATTCATGACAATTCATCAGGCATTTCGGTTGTATTATTTTCCCTTCTCCTGTTGTTTATGAGAATAACGTGTCTCGGGTCGGTCAAAATAATATCAACGAAATAAATACAGTTGGCGTGAGCACCATTCACGTGACCGCTCACAAATCACACGAACGCGCACGGACGCCTTTGGTCCTACAAGGATTATCATGCATTTATTTTCTTGTCTCAGTGCCTCTCAATCAGCAGTTGAACAATAACAAAGGGACTTCCCCGTGCCTGTTTCTGTGAAAACATGAGGGACGGGGCTGAAGAAATGTAACCACTCTCAACGCTATGGATGCAAGGACAAACCATCCATGATTTCACAATTCTAGTTTGAACCATGTCGATTTTTTTCTTGAGCCGATGGTCGGTGCCGGAACATAATTACGAATAATTTGTAGACTGCAAATTGACCACAAGGAGCTCAAACAGATATAAGGTTTGACTAAAACATAATCATTTCAAACCTTGCACAAATGTGTATACGATCACGTGTCTCTCTATTATGCGTGGGAATACTTGGGAACAGATGTCTTAAATAAAAATCACCTGGAGCTGATTTCCTGGTGTTTTTACAGTCAGAAACGCAACATGCAACAATTACAAAGATTTTATTTGTCACATGCACCGAATACAACAGGAGTAGACCTATCGTGAAATGCTTAGTTACAAGCCCTTAACCAACAATGCAGTTCTAAGAAATAGAGAAAATATTTACTAAATAAACTAAAGTAAAAAATACATATATACAGTACAAGTCAAAAGTTTGGACACACCTACTCATTCCAGGGTATTTCTTTATTTTTACTATTTTCTACATTGTAGAGTAATAGTGAAGACATCAAAACTATGAAATAACACATGGAATCATGTAGTAACCAAAAAACTGTTAAACAAATCAAAATATATTTGAGATTTTTCAAATAGCCACCCTTTGCCTTGATGACAGCTTTGCACACCCTTGGCATTCTCTCAAATCAAATCAAATGTATTGGTCACATACACATGGTTAGCAGATGTTATTGTGAGTGTAGCGAAATACTTGTGCTTCTAGTTCCGACAGTGCAGCAATATCTAGCAAGTAATATCTAACAGAAACACAACAAAAACTTAATACACACAAATCTAAGTAAAGGAATGGAATAAGAATATGTAAATATATGGATGAGCAATGTCATTATCAGAGCAGCATAGGCTAAGATGCAATAGATAGTATAGAATACAGTATATACATATGAGATGGGTAATGCAAGATATGTAAACATTATTAAGATAGTATAGAATACAGTATATACATATGAGATGGGTAATGCAAGATATGTAAACATGATTAAAGTGGCATTATTAAAGTGACTAGAGTTCCATTTCTTAAAGTGGCCAGTGATTTCTAATCTATGTATATAGGCAGCAGCCTCTAATGTGCTAGTGATGGCTATTTAACAGTCTGATGGCCTTGAGATAGAAGCTGTTTTTCAGTCTCTCGGTCCCAGCTTTGATGCACCTGTACTGACCTCGCCTTCTGGATGATAGCGGGGTGAACAGGCAGTGGCTCGGGTGGTTGATGTCCTTGATGATCTTTTTGGCCTTCCTGTGACATCGGGTGCTGTATGTGTCCTGGAGGGCAGGTAGTTTGCCCCCGGTGATGCGTTGGGCAGACCGCACCACCCTCTGATGCTCTCAATTGTGCATCTGTAAAAGTTTGTGAGGGTTTTAGGTGATAAGCCAAATTCCTTCAGCCTCCTGAAGTTGAAGAGGCTCTGTTGCGCCTTCTTCACCACACTGTCTGTGTGGGTGGACCATTTCAGTTTGTCAGTGATGTGTACGCCGAGGAACTTAAAACTTTCCACCTTCTCCACTGCGGTCCCGTCGATGTGGATAGGGGGGTGCTCCCTCTGCTGTTTCCTGAAGTCCACGATCATCTCCTTTGTTTTGTTGACGTTGAGTGAGATGTTATTTTCCTGGCACCACACTCCCAGAGCCCTCACCTCCTCCCTGTAGGCGGTCTCATCGTTGTTGGTAATCAAGCCTACTACTGTTGTGTCGTCTGCAAACTTGATGATTGTGTTGGAGGCATGCATGGCCACGCAGTCATGGGTGAATAGGGAGTACAGGAGGGGGCTGAGCACGCACCCTTGTGGGGCCCCAGTGTTGAGGATCAGCGAAGTGGAGATGTTGTTTCCTACCTTCACCACCTGGGGGCGGCCCGTCAGGAAGTCCAGGACCCAATTGCACAGGGTGGGGTTCAGACCCAGGGCCTCAAGCTTAATGATGAGCTTGGAGGGTACTATAGTGTTGAATGCTGAGCTATAGTCAAGAACAGCATTCTTACATAGGTATTCCTCCTGTCCAGATGGGATAGGGCAGTGTAAGGTTGAGGTGATATGATCCTTGACTAGTCTCTCAAAGCACTTCATGATGACAGAAGTGAGTGCTACGGGGATAGTCATTTAGTTCAGTTACCTTTGCAATCTTGGGTACAGGAACAATGGTGAACGCAAAGGTAACTGAACTGAATGAATATCGCCCCGTAGCACTCATGTCTGTCATCATGAAGTGCTTTGAGAAACATTTAGCCTTTGCAGCAGCTAATGGGGATCTCTAATAAATAGAAATCCAAAATGCCTAGATAATAAACAGCCAGTAGCAGCCATTTGATCAGGCTGTTGATTGTGGCTTGTGGAATGTTGGATATTGGCAGGAACTGGAACACGCTGTCGTACACGTCGATCCAGAGCATCCCAAACATGCTCAATGGGTGACATGTCTGGTGAGTATGCAGGCCATGGAAGAACTGGGACATTTTCAGCTTCCAGGAACTGTGTACAGATCCTTGCGACATGGGGCCGTACATCATCATGCAGAAACATGAGGTGATGGCGGCGGATGAATGGCACCACAATGGGCCTCAGGATCTCATCACGGTATCTCTCTGCATTGAAATTGCCAACGATAAAATGCAATTGTGTTCATTGTTCATAGCTTATGCCAGCCCATACCATAACCCCACTGCCACCATGGGGCACTCTGTTCACAACGTTGACATCAGCAAACCACTCGCCCACACAACGCCATACATGTGTTCTGTGGTTGTGAGGCCGGTTGGACATACTGCCAAATTCTCTAAAACGATGTTGGAGGAGGCTTATGGCAGAGAAATGAACATTAAATTCATTCACCGAGTGGCGCAGCGGTCTAAGGCACTGCATTTCAGTGCTTGAGGCGTCACTACAGACCCCCTGGTTCGATTCCAGGCTGCATCACAACCGGCCGTGATTGGGAGTCCCATAGGGCGGCGCACAATTGGCCCAGCGTCGTCCGGGTTTGGCCGGTGTAGGCCGTCATTGTAAATAAGAATTTGTTCTTAACTGACTTGCCTAGTTAAATAAAGGTTTTTAAAAATATATTTGCGACCAAAGCTTTAACTTCCTGACTGATGTCTTGAGATGTTGCTTCAATATATCCACAGAATTTTCCTTCCTCATGATGCCATCTATTTTGTGAAGTGCACCAGTCCCTCCTGCAGCAAAGCACCCCCACAGCATGATGCTGCCACCCCCCTGCTTCACGGTTGGGATGGTGTTCTTCGGCTTGCAAGCAACCCCCTTTTTTCCTCCAAACATAACGATGGTCATTATGGCCAAACAGTTAAATTTTTGTTTCATCAGACCAGAGGACATTTCTCCAAAAAGTACGGTCTTTGTCCCCATGTGCAGTTGCAAACCGTAGTCTGGCTTTTTTATGACCGTTTTGGAGCAGTGGCATCTTCCTTGCTGAGCGGCCTTTCAGGTTATGTCGATATACTTTTGTACCTGTTTCCTCCATTATCTTCACAAGGTCCTTTGCTGTTGTTCTGGGATTGATTTGCACTTTTCGCACAAAAGTACGTTCATCTCTAGGAGACAGAACGCGTCTCCTAGCTGAGCAGTATGACAGCTGCGTGGTCCCATGGTGTTTATACTTGCGTACTATTGTTTGTACAGATGAACGTGGTACCTTCAGGCATTTGGAAATTGCTCCCACGGATTAACCAGACTTGTGGAGGTCTACAATTCTTTTTCGAAGGTCTTGGCTGATTTCTTTTGATTTTCCCATGATGTCAAGCAAAGAGGCACTGAGTTTGAAGGTAGGCCTTGAAATACATCCACAGGTACACTTCTAATTGACTCAAATGATGTCAATTAGCCTATCAGAAGCTTCTAAAGCCATGACATCATTTTCTGGAATTTTCCAAGCTGTTTAAAGGCACAGTCAACTTAGTGTATGTAAACTTCTGACCCACTGGAATTGTGATACAGTGAAATTATAAGTGAAATAATCTGTCTGTAAACAATTGTTGGAAAAATTACTTGTGTCATGCACAAAGTAGATGTCCTAACCGACTTGCCAAAACGATAGTTTGTTAAAAAGAAATGTGTGGAGTGGTTGAAAAACGAGTTTTAATGACTCCAACCTAAGTGTATGTAAACTTCCGACTTCAACTGTATATTCAAATGTAGAAACTGGGTTCTGGGAGTGTGTAAACGTAATTGTTTTATTACCGTAGCATTTTTGTATGTTCTCTATAGTTATGTCCTTGTATGTTCTCTATAGTTATGTCCTTGTCTGTTCTCTATAGTTATGTCCTTGTATGTTCTCTATAGTTATGTCCTTGTATGTTCTCTATAGTTATGTCCTTGTCTGTTCTCTATAGTTATGTCCTTGTCTGTTCTCTATAGTTATGTCCTTGTCTGTTCTCTATAGTTATGTCCTTGTCTGTTCTCTATAGTTATGTCCTTGTATGTTCTCTATAGTTATGTCCTTGAAAATGTATACATTGACCAAATCTAAATGACTAGATTCCTACATCACCGTCTGGCCTTTCTCTGGCATTTCAAAGATGATGCAAAACAATAAGAAATAGATAACGCACGTTTTTTTGTTTGTATTATCTTTTACCAGATATAATGTGTTATATTCTCCTACATTAATTTCACATTTCCACAAACTTCAAAGTGTTTCCTTTCAAATGGTACCAAGAATATGCATATTCTTGCTTCAGGTCCTGAGCTACAGGCAGTTAGGGTATGTCATTTTAAATAAATAAAAAAAAAAAAAAAAGGGTACGATCCTTAAGAGGTTATTAAACTAATTTGTGCACAACATTTGAGAGAAACAAGCTTTTTGTGCATATGTAAAATTTCTTGGATCTTTTATTTCAGCTCATGAAACAACACTTTACATGTTAGGTTTATTTAATCTACTCCTCGTAATCCCCAACTGTTTTGACTCACAGTTTAGAACTTCAAAACTTCAGGTCCTACCGAGATTTGAACTCGGATCGCAGGATTCAGAGTCCTGAGTGCTAACCATTACACCATAGAACCGTGCTGTGCTTAGTCGTAGGCACGATACCAATCTTACTAACAGTGATTCTTCCGACCATTCTTCCCCCATTACTAGCTGTTGACACAATGTATGAATTTATTCGCTAAATTCATTTAATGTAGATATATTAATGAAATAAAGTGAGAAGAAGTGTTGTCAATGAAAACGCTTGATCCGGAAGTGGCCATTATATATAGCGGTTGGATGCTAAACCAGCTAGCTTTCCTGCTGCTAAGGTTAAACGACAAGGCTCTGGCTGCAGTGCCAGGCAGGATAACACCACTAAGGTTAAACGACAAGGCTCTGGCTGCAGTGGATTGCAGTGCCAGGCAGGATAACACCACTAAGGTTAAACGACAAGGCTCTGGCAGCAGTGGATTGCAGTGCCAGGCAGGATAACACCACTAAGGTCAAACGACAAGGCTCTGGCAGCAGTGCATTGCAGTGCCAGGCAGGATAACACCACTAAGGTTAAACGACAAGGCTGGTGCGTGGATTGCAGTGCCAGGCAGGATAACACCACTAAGGTCAAACGACAAGGCTCTGGCAGCAGTGTATTGCAGTGCCAGGCAGGATAACACCACTAAGGTTAAACGACAAGGCTCTGGCTGCAGTGTATTGCAGTGCCAGGCAGGATAACACCACTAAGGTTAAACGACAAGGCTCTGGCTGCAGTGCATTGCAGTGCCAGGCAGGATAACACCACTAAGGTTAAACGACAAGGCTCTGGCAGCAGTGCATTGCAGTGCCAGGCAGGATAACACCACTAAGGTTAAACGACAAGGCTCTGGCTGCAGTGCATTGCAGTGCCAGGCAGGATAACACCACTAAGGTTAAACGACAAGGCTCTGGCAGCAGTGCATTGCAGTGCCAGGCAGGATAACACCACTAAGGTTAAACGACAAGGCTCTGGCTGCAGTGTATTGCAGTGCCAGGCAGGATAACACCACTAAGGTTAAACGACAAGGCTCTGGCTGCAGTGTATTGCAGTGCCAGGCAGGATAACACCACTAAGGTTAAACGACAAGGCTCTGGCTGCAGTGCATTGCAGTGCCAGGCAGGATAACACCACTAAGGTTAAACGACAAGGCTCTGGCTGCAGTGTATTGCAGTGCCAGGCAGGATAACACCACTAAGGTTAAACGACAAGGCTCTGGCTGCAGTGCATTGCAGTGCCAGGCAGGATAACACCACTAAGGTTAAACGACAAGTGCATTGCAGTGCCAGGCAGGATAACACCACTAAGGTTAAACGACAAGGCTCTGGCTGCAGTGTATTGCAGTGCCAGGCAGGATAACACCACTAAGGTTAAACGACAAGGCTCTGGCTGCAGTGCATTGCAGTGCCAGGCAGGATAACACCACTAAGGTTAAACGACAAGGCTCTGGCTGCAGTGCATTGCAGTGCCAGGCAGGATAACACCACTAAGGTTAAACGACAAGGCTCTGGCAGCAGTGTATTGCAGTGCCAGGCAGGATAACACCACTAAGGTTAAACGACAAGTGCATTGCAGTGCCAGGCAGGATAACACCACTAGGTTAAACGACAAGGCTCTGGCTGCAGTGCATTGCAGTGCCAGGCAGGATAACACCACTCAATCAATTTCAATCAATTTTATTTTATATAGCCCTTCTTACATCAGCTAATATCTCGAAGTGCTGTACAGAAACCCAGCCTAAAACCCCAAACAGCTAGTAATGCAGGTGTAGAAGCACGGTGGCTAGGAAAAACTCCCTAGAAAGGCGAAAGCCTAGGAAGAAACCTAGAGAGGAACCAGGCTATGAGGGGTGGCCAGTCCTCTAACCACTAAGGTTAAACGACAAGGCTCTGGCTGCAGTGCATTGCAGTGCCAGGCAGGATAACACCACTAAGGTTAAACGACAAGGCTCTGGCTGCAGTGTATTGCAGTGCCAGGCAGGATAACACCACTAGGTTAAACGACAAGGCTCTGGCTGCAGTGCATTGCAGTGCCAGGCAGGATAACACCACTAAGGTTAAACGACAAGGCTCTGGCAGCAGTGTATTGCAGTGCCAGGCAGGATAACACCACTAAGGTTAAACGACAAGGCTCTGGCTGCAGTGCATTGCAGTGCCAGGCAGATAATATGCCATTTAGCAGACGCTTTTATCCAAAGCGACTTACAGTCATGCGTGCATACATATTTTTGTGTATGGGTGGTCCGGGGATCGAACCCACTACCTTGGCGTAAAGGCGTGCTCTACCAGCTGAGCTACAGAGGACAGAGGACCATAACACCACTAAGGTTAAAGGACAAGGCTCTGGCTGCAGTGCATTGCAGTGCCAGGCAGGATAACACCACTAAGGTTAAACGACAAGGCTCTGGCTGCAGTGCATTGCAGTGCCAGGCAGGATAACACCACTAGGTTAAACGACAAGGCTCTGGCTGCAGTGCATTGCAGTGCCAGGCAGGATAACACCACTAAGGTAGAATAACCGATAGGACCGAGGAAGAAAGGAAAGGGACGGTGCCACTTGGATTCAAAGACATCGAACATCTCCTTAATTTTTTTAATTCAGAATGGGGAATAGAGACGACGAGTATGATTACTTATTTAAAGGTACATTTATACTAAATCTGACATAACGTTACTGTTGGTGAAACCATAATATGGAGAGGAAGTACAAAACCAACGACGCTAGACGGAGAGGAATTTGCTTAAGCAAAAGGCAGTTTATTAAACACAGAGATAGCTGGTACTGCTCAAGCTACATGCATGGGATCCTGCTAATTAACATGCATGGACCTAATCATATGCCACGCTAATAGTGTCAGCTGAGAAGGATGGATAAACAGAGTTTTCAGCATTACTTTATACAATGCAACATAATGAAAGGGGTCCTTCTTCTAGTCCCTTGATTGGTTCCCGAGGCGTAGGAGGCGGGTCTGCTCTGTCCAGAGCAGAAGCCCCATTGGTGCACGGCAGAGTCCTCTGCCCTTGGCACCCGACCAGTAGAAAGAAGTGGAGTTTGTGTGTGTGCGTCCACAGAGAAATGTGTGTGTGAGTGTGTGTATGTCTCAAGGGAAACTCGTGGGGAGCAACAGTGATTGTGGCCTGTGGCGTGGGTGTTGTCCTTGACAAGATATGGTCCTCTGTCCATTGTTCTTGCATAGGAACAGCATTGATTGAAAACAAGCTCCTAACACAAAATGGGTCATGCACAACATTTTAGTCAGACCAAGCTATAACATTTTATATTTACTACGACATTACCTGTCCATAAAATGTGATGTAATCCGAGCTTGCTGGGAGTGGTCGCCTGGCTACGGCACAGGAAGCTAAGCTAGTTAGCGGCTAGCTAACGCTACGCATTTGTAGCCAGCTGACTTTAGCCTGATATCCTGCGAACTTAAAAGGAGGGCGTTTGGATATTATTGGATATAAATATAGCTATTGGGTCATTGTCTTGATATTCGCAATAATGCTAACTAACAGCCGTTGATGATTTGTATTTAGCTTGTTGGCCAGTAAAAAAAAAAAAAGAAAAAAAGGGTACGATCCTTAAGAGGTTATTAAACTAATTTGTGCACAACATTTGAGAGAAACAAGCTTTTTGTGCATATGTAAAATTTCTTGGATCTTTTATTTCAGCTCATGAAACAACACTTTACATGTTAGGTTTATATTTTTGTTTAGTTTATTTAATCTACTCCTCGTAATCCCCAACTGTTTTGACTCACAGTTTAGAACTTCAAAACTTCAGGTCCTACCGAGATTTGAACTCGGATCGCAGGATTCAGAGTCCTGAGTGCTAACCATTACACCATAGAACCGTGCTGTGCTTAGTCGTAGGCACGATACCAATCTTACTAACTGTGATTCTTCCGCCCATTCTTCCCCCATTACTAGCTGTTGACACAATGTATGAATTTATTCGCTAAATTCATTTAATGTAGATATATTAATGAAATAAAGTGAGAAGAAGTGTTGTCAATGAAAACGCTTGATCCGGAAGTGGCCATTATATATAGCGGTTGGATGCTAAACTAGCTAGCTTTCCTGCTGCTAAGGTTAAACGACAAGGCTCTGGCTGCAGTGTATTGCAGTGCCAGGCAGGATAACACCACTAAGGTTAAACGACAAGGCTCTGGCTGCAGTGTATTGCAGTGCCAGGCAGGATAACACCACTAGGTTAAACGACAAGGCTCTGGCTGCAGTGCATTGCAGTGCCAGGCAGGATAACACCACTAAGGTTAAACGACAAGGCTCTGGCTGAGTGCATTGCAGTGCCAGGCAGGATAACACCACTAGGTTAAACGACAAGGCTCTGGCAGCAGTGCATTGCAGTGCCAGGCAGGATAACACCACTAAGGTTAAACGACAATGCATTTGCAGTGCCAGGCAGGATAACACCACTAGGTTAAACGACAAGGCTCTGGCAGCAGTGCATTGCAGTGCCAGGCAGGATAACACCACTAGGTTAAACGACAAGGCTCTGGCTGCAGTGCATTGCAGTGCCAGGCAGGATAACACCACTAAGGTAGAATAACCGATAGGACCGAGGAAGAAAGGAAAGGGACGGTGCCACTTGGATTCAAAGACATCGAACATCTCCTTATTTTTTTAAATTCAGAATGGGGAATAGAGACGACGAGTATGATTACTTATTTAAAGGTACATTTATACTAAATCTGACATAACGTTACCTGTCCATAAAATGTGATGTAATCCGAGTTTGCTGGGAGTGGTCGCCTGGCTACGGCACAGGAAGCTAAGCTAGTTAGCGGCTAGCTAACGCTACGCATTTGCAGCCAGCTGACTTTAGCCTGATATCCTGCGAACTTAAAAGGAGGGCGTTTGGATATTATTGGATATAAATATAGCTATTGGGTCATTGTCTTGATATTCGCAATAATGCTAACTAACAGCCGTTGATGATTTGTATTTAGCTTGTTGGCCAGTAAAAAAAAAAAAAAAAAGGGTACGATCCTTAAGAGGTTATTAAATTAATTTGTGCACAACATTTGAGAGAAACAAGCTTTTTGTGCATATGTAAAATTTCTTGGATCTTTTATTTCAGCTCATGAAACAACACTTTACATGTTAGGTTTATTTAATCTACTCCTCGTAATCCCCAACTGTTTTGACTCACAGTTTAGAACTTCAAAACTTCAGGTCCTACCGAGATTTGAACTCGGATCGCAGGATTCAGAGTCCTGAGTGCTAACCATTACACCATAGAACCGTGCTGTGCTTAGTCGTAGGCACGATACCAATCTTACTAACTGTGATTCTTCCGCCCATTCTTCCCCCATTACTAGCTGTTGACACAATGTATGAATTTATTCGCTAAATTCATTTAATGTAGATATATTAATGAAATAAAGTGAGAAGAAGTGTTGTCAATGAAAACGCTTGATCCGGAAGTGGCCATTATATATAGCGGTTGGATGCTAAACTAGCTAGCTTTCCTGCTGCTAAGGTTAAACGACAAGGCTCTGGCTGCAGTGTATTGCAGTGCCAGGCAGGATAACACCACTAGGTTAAACGACAAGGCTCTGGCTGCAGTGCATTGCAGTGCCAGGCAGGATAACACCACTAAGGTTAAACGACAAGTGCATTGCAGTGCCAGGCAGGATAACACCACTAGGTTAAACGACAAGGCTCTGGCTGCAGTGCATTGCAGTGCCAGGCAGGATAACACCACTAAGGTTAAACGACAAGTGCATTGCAGTGCCAGGCAGGATAACACCACTAAGGTTAAACGACAAGGCTCTGGGCTGCAGTGCATTGCAGTGCCAGGCAGGATAACACCACTAAGGTTAAACGACAAGGCTCTGGCAGCAGTGCCAGGCAGGATAACACCACTAAGGTTAAACGACAAGTGCATTGCAGTGCCAGGCAGGATAACACCACTAGGTTAAACGACAAGGCTCTGGCAGCAGTGTATTGCAGTGCCAGGCAGGATAACACCACTAAGGTCAAACGACAAGGCTCTGGCAGCAGTGTATTGCAGTGCCAGGCAGGATAACACCACTAGGTTAAACGACAAGGCTCTGGCTGCAGTGTATTGCAGTGCCAGGCAGGATAACACCACTAAGGTTAAACGACAAGGCTCTGGCTGCAGTGCATTGCAGTGCCAGGCAGGATAACACCACTAGGTTAAACGACAAGGCTCTGGCAGCAGTGTATTGCAGTGCCAGGCAGGATAACACCACTAAGGTTAAACGACAAGGCTCTGGCTGCAGTGCATTGCAGTGCCAGGCAGGATAACACCACTAAGGTTAAACGACAAGGCTCTGGCTGCAGTGCATTGCAGTGCCAGGCAGGATAACACCACTAAGGTTAAACGACAAGGCTCTGGCTGCAGTGCATTGCAGTGCCAGGCAGGATAACACCACTAGGTTAAACGACAAGGCTCTGGCTGCAGTGCATTGCAGTACCAGGCAGGATAACACCACTAAGGTTAAACGACAAGTGCATTGCAGTGCCAGGCAGGATAACACCACTGGGTTAAACGACAAGGCTCTGGCTGCAGTGTATTGCAGTGCCAGGCAGGATAACACCACTAAGGTTAAACGACAAGGCTCTGGCAGCAGTGCATTGCAGTGCCAGGCAGGATAACACCACTAAGGTTAAACGACAAGGCTCTGGCAGCAGTGCATTGCAGTGCCAGGCAGGATAACACCACTAAGGTTAAACGACAAGGCTCTGGCTGCAGTGCATTGCAGTACCAGGCAGGATAACACCACTAAGGTTAAAGCGACAAGTGCATTGCAGTGCCAGGCAGGATAACACCACTGGGTTAAACGACAAGGCTCTGGCTGCAGTGTATTGCAGTGCCAGGCAGGATAACACCACTAAGGTTAAACGACAAGGCTCTGGCAGCAGTGTATTGCAGTGCCAGGCAGGATAACACCACTAAGGTAGAATAACCGATAGGACCGAGGAAGAAAGGAAAGGGACGGTGCCACTTGGATTCAAAGACATCGAACATCTCCTTATTTTTTAAATTCAGAATGGGGAATAGAGACGACTGAGTATGATTACTTATTTAAAGGTACATTTATACTAAATCTGACATAACGTTACCTGTCCATAAAATGTGATGTAATCCGAGTTTGCTGGGAGTGGTCGCCTGGCTACGGCACAGGAAGTTAAGCTAGTTAGCGGCTAGCTAACGCTACGCATTTGCAGCCAGCTGACTTTAGCCTGATATCCTGCGAACTTAAAAGGAGGGCGTTTGGATATTATTGGATATAAATATAGCTATTGGGTCATTGTCTTGATATTCGCAATAATGCTAACTAACAGCCGTTGATGATTTGTATTTAGCTTGTTGGCCAGTAAAAAAAAAGAAAAAAAGGGTACGATCCTTAAGAGGTTATTAAATTAATTTGTGCACAACATTTGAGAGAAACAAGCTTTTTGTGCATATGTAAAATTTCTTGGATCTTTTATTTCAGCTCATGAAACAACACTTTACATGTTAGGTTTAGGTTTAATCTACTCCCTCGTAATCCCCAACTGTTTTGACTCACAGTTTAGAACTTCAAAACTTCAGGTCCTACCGAGATTTGAACTCGGATCGCAGGATTCAGAGTCCTGAGTGCTAACCATTACACCATAGAACCGTGCTGTGCTTAGTCGTAGGCACGATACCAATCTTACTAACTGTGATTCTTCCGCCCATTCTTCCCCCATTACTAGCTGTTGACACAATGTATGAATTTATTCGCTAAATTCATTTAATGTAGATATATTAATGAAATAAAGTGAGAAGAAGTGTTGTCAATGAAAACGCTTGATCCGGAAGTGGCCATTATATATAGCGGTTGGATGCTAAACTAGCTAGCTTTCCTGCTGCTAAGGTTAAACGACAAGGCTCTGGCTGCAGTGTATTGCAGTGCCAGGCAGGATAACACCACTAGGTTAAACGACAAGGCTCTGGCTGCAGTGCATTGCAGTGCCAGGCAGGATAACACCACTAAGGTTAAACGACAAGGCTCTGGCAGCAGTGTATTGCAGTGCCAGGCAGGATAACACCACTAAGGTTAAACGACAAGGCTCTGGCAGCAGTGCATTGCAGTGCCAGGCAGGATAACACCACTAAGGTTAAACGACAAGGCTCTGGCTGCAGTGCATTGCAGTGCCAGGCAGGATAACACCACTAAGGTTCAACGACAAGGCTCTGGCAGCAGTGTATTGCAGTGCCAGGCAGGATAACACCACTAAGGTTAAACGACAAGGCTCTGGCTGCAGTGCATTGCAGTGCCAGGCAGGATAACACCACTAAGGTTAAACGACAAGTGCATTGCAGTGCCAGGCAGGATAACACCACTAGGTTAAACGACAAGGCTCTGGCTGCAGTGCATTGCAGTGCCAGGCAGGATAACACCACTAAGGTCAAACGACAAGGCTCTGGCAGCAGTGTATTGCAGTGCCAGGCAGGATAACACCACTAGGTTAAACGACAAGGCTCTGGCTGCAGTGTATTGCAGTGCCAGGCAGGATAACACCACTAAGGTTAAACGACAAGGCTCTGGCTGCAGTGGATTGCAGTGCCAGGCAGGATAACACCACTAAGGTTAAACGACAAGGCTCTGGCAGCAGTGTATTGCAGTGCCAGGCAGGATAACACCACTAGGTTAAACGACAAGGCTCTGGCTGCAGTGCATTGCAGTACCAGGCAGGATAACACCACTAAGGTTAAACGACAAGTGCATTGCAGTGCCAGGCAGGATAACACCACTGGGTTAAACGACAAGGCTCTGGCTGCAGTGTATTGCAGTGCCAGGCAGGATAACACCACTAGGTTAAACGACAAGGCTCTGGCTGCAGTGCATTGCAGTGCCAGGCAGGATAACACCACTAAGGTTAAACGACAAGGCTCTGGCAGCAGTGTATTGCAGTGCCAGGCAGGATAACACCACTAAGGTTAAACGACAAGGCTCTGGCTGCAGTGCATTGCAGTGCCAGGCAGGATAACACCACTAAGGTTAAACGACAAGGCTCTGGCTGCAGTGCATTGCAGTGCCAGGCAGGATAACACCACTAAGGTAGAATAACCGATAGGACCGAGGAAGAAAGGAAAGGGACGGTGCCACTTGGATTCAAAGACATCGAACATCTCCTTATTTTTTAAAATTCAGAATGGGGAATAGAGACGACGAGTATGATTACTTATTTAAAGGTACATTTATACTAAATCTGACATAACGTTACCTGTCCATAAAATGTGATGTAATCCGAGCTTGCTGGGAGTGGTCGCCTGGCTACGGCACAGGAAGCTAAGCTAGTTAGCGGCTAGCTAACGCTACGCATTTGCAGCCAGCTGACTTTAGCCTGATATCCTGCGAACTTAAAAGGAGGGCGTTTGGATATTATTGGATATAAATATAGCTATTGGGTCATTGTCTTGATATTCGCAATAATGCTAACTAACAGCCGTTGATGATTTGTATTTAGCTTGTTGGCCAGTAAAAAAAAAGAAAAAAAGGGTACGATCCTTAAGAGGTTATTAAATTAATTTGTGCACAACATTTGAGAGAAACAAGCTTTTTGTGCATATGTAAAATTTCTTGGATCTTTTATTTCAGCTCATGAAACAACACTTTACATGTTAGGTTTATTTAATCTACTCCTCGTAATCCCCAACTGTTTTGACTCACAGTTTAGAACTTCAAAACTTCAGGTCCTACCGAGATTTGAACTCGGATCGCAGGATTCAGAGTCCTGAGTGCTAACCATTACACCATAGAACCGTGCTGTGCTTAGTCGTAGGCACGATACCAATCTTACTAACTGTGATTCTTCCGACCATTCTTCGCCCATTACTAGCTGTTGACACAATGTATGAATTTATTCGCTAAATTCATTTAATGTAGATATATTAATGAAATAAAGTGAGAAGAAGTGTTATCAATGAAAACGCTTGATCCGGAAGTGGGCATTATATATAGCGGTTGGATGCTAAACTAGCTAGCTTTCCTGCTGCTAAGGTTAAACGACAAGGCTCTGGCTGCAGTGTATTGCAGTGCCAGGCAGGATAACACCACTAGGTTAAACGACAAGGCTCTGGCTGCAGTGCATTGCAGTGCCAGGCAGGATAACACCACTAAGGTTAAACGACAAGGCTCTGGCTGCAGTGCATTGCAGTGCCAGGCAGGATAATAATAATAAATAATAATATGCCATTTAGCAGACGCTTTTATCCAAAGCGACTTACAGTCATGCGTGCATACATTTATTTATTTTTTTGTGTATGGGTGGTCCCGGGGATCGAACCCACTACCTTGGCGTTACAAGCGCCGTGCTCTACCAGCTGAGCTACAGAGGACCAGAGGACCATAACACCACTAAGGTTAAAGGACAAGGCTCTGGCTGCAGTGCATTGCAGTGCCAGGCAGGATAACACCACTAAGGTTAAACGACAAGGCTCTGGCTGCAGTGCATTGCAGTGCCAGGCAGGATAACACCACTAAGGTAGAATAACCGATAGGACCGAGGAAGAAAGGAAAGGGACGGTGCCACTTGGATTCAAAGACATCGAACATCTCCTTAATTTTTTAAATTCAGAATGGGGAATAGAGACGACGAGTATGATTACTTATTTAAAGGTACATTTATACTAAATCTGACATAACGTTACTGTTGGTGAAACCATAATATGGAGAGGAAGTACAAAACCAACGACGCTAGACGGAGAGGAATTTGCTTAAGCAAAAGGCAGTTTATTAAACACAGAGATAGCTGGTACTGCTCAAGCTACATGCATGGGATCCTGCTAATTAACATGCATGGACCTAATCATATGCCACGCTAATAGTGTCAGCTGAGAAGGATGGATAAACAGAGTTTTCAGCATTACTTTATACAATGCAACATAATGAAAGGGGTCCTTCTTCTAGTCCCTTGATTGGTTCCCGAGGCGTAGGAGGCGGGTCTGCTCTGTCCAGAGCAGAAGCCCCATTGGTGCACGGCAGAGTCCTCTGCCCTTGGCACCCGACCAGTAGAAAGAAGTGGAGTTTGTGTGTGTGCGTCCACAGAGAAATGTGTGTGTGAGTGTGTGTATGTCTCAAGGGAAACTCGTGGGGAGCAACAGTGATTGTGGCCTGTGGCGTGGGTGTTGTCCTTGACAAGATATGGTCCTCTGTCCATTGTTCTTGCATAGGAACAGCATTGATTGAAAACAAGCTCCTAACACAAAATGGGTCATGCACAACATTTTAGTCAGACCAAGCTATAACATTTTATATTTACTACGACATTACCTGTCCATAAAATGTGATGTAATCCGAGTTTGCTGGGAGTGGTCGCCTGGCTACGGCACAGGAAGCTAAGCTAGTTAGCGGCTAGCTAACGCTACGCATTTGTAGCCAGCTGACTTTAGCCTGATATCCTGCGAACTTAAAAGGAGGGCGTTTGGATATTATTGGATATAAATATAGCTATTGGGTCATTGTCTTGATATTCGCAATAATGCTAACTAACAGCCGTTGATGATTTGTATTTAGCTTGTTGGCCAGTAAAAAAAAAGAAAAAAAGGGTACGATCCTTAAGAGGTTATTAAATTAATTTGTGCACAACATTTGAGAGAAACAAGCTTTTTGTGCATATGTAAAATTTCTTGGATCTTTTATTTCAGCTCATGAAACAACACTTTACATGTTAGGTTTATATTTTTGTTTAGTTTATTTAATCTACTCCTCGTAATCCCCAACTGTTTTGACTCACAGTTTAGAACTTCAAAACTTCAGGTCCTACCGAGATTTGAACTCGGATCGCAGGATTCAGAGTCCTGAGTGCTAACCATTACACCATAGAACCGTGCTGTGCTTAGTCGTAGGCACGATACCAATCTTACTAACTGTGATTCTTCCGACCATTCTTCGCCCATTACTAGCTGTTGACACAATGTATGAATTTATTCGCTAAATTCATTTAATGTAGATATATTAATGAAATAAAGTGAGAAGAAGTGTTGTCAATGAAAACGCTTGATCCGGAAGTGGGCATTATATATAGCGGTTGGATGCTAAACTAGCTAGCTGGCTAGCTTTCCTGCTGCTAAGGTTAAACGACAAGGCTCTGGCTGCAGTGCATTGCAGTGCCAGGCAGGATAACACCACTAAGGTTAAACGACAAGGCTCTGGCTGCAGTGTATTGCAGTGCCAGGCAGGATAACACCACTAAGGTTAAACGACAAGGCTCTGGCTGCAGTGTATTGCAGTGCCAGGCAGGATAACACCACTAGGTTAAACGACAAGGCTCTGGCTGCAGTGCATTGCAGTGCCAGGCAGGATAACACCACTAAGGTTAAACGACAAGGCTCTGGCAGCAGTGCATTGCAGTGCCAGGCAGGATAACACCACTAGGTTAAACGACAAGGCTCTGGCTGCAGTGTATTGCAGTGCCAGGCAGGATAACACCACTAAGGTTCAACGACAAGGCTCTGGCAGCAGTGTATTGCAGTGCCAGGCAGGATAACACCACTAAGGTTAAACGACAAGGCTCTGGCTGCAGTGCATTGCAGTGCCAGGCAGGATAACACCACTAAGGTTAAACGACAAGTGCATTGCAGTGCCAGGCAGGATAACACCACTAAGGTTAAACGACAAGGCTCTGGCAGCAGTGCATTGCAGTGCCAGGCAGGATAACACCACTAAGGTTAAACGACAAGTGCATTGCAGTGCCAGGCAGGATAACACCACTAAGGTTAAACGACAAGGCTCTGGCTGCAGTGCATTGCAGTGCCAGGCAGGATAACACCACTAAGGTTAAACGACAAGTGCATTGCAGTGCCAGGCAGGATAACACCACTAAGGTTCAACGACAAGGCTCTGGCAGCAGTGTATTGCAGTGCCAGGCAGGATAACACCACTAAGGTTAAACGACAAGTGCATTGCAGTGCCAGGCAGGATAACACCACTAGGTTAAACGACAAGGCTCTGGCAGCAGTGCATTGCAGTGCCAGGCAGGATAACACCACTAAGGTTAAACGACAAGGCTCTGGCTGAGTGCATGCAGTGCCAGGCAGGATAACACCACTAGGTTAAAGCGACAAGGCTCTGGCTGCAGTGCATTGCAGTGCCAGGCAGGATAACACCACTAAGGTAGAATAACCGATAGGACCGAGGAAGAAAGGAAAGGGACGGTGCCACTTGGATTCAAAGACATCGAACATCTCCTTAATTTTTTTAAATTCAGAATGGGGAATAGAGACGACGAGTATGATTACTTATTTAAAGGTACATTTATACTAAATCTGACATAACGTTACCTGTCCATAAAATGTGATGTAATCCGAGTTTGCTGGGAGTGGTCGCCTGGCTACGGCACAGGAAGCTAAGCTAGTTAGCGGCTAGCTAACGCTACGCATTGCAGCCAGCTGACTTTAGCCTGATATCCTGCGAACTTAAAAGGAGGGCGTTTGGATATTATTGGATATAAATATAGCTATTGGGTCATTGTCTTGATATTCGCAATAATGCTAACTAACAGCCGTTGATGATTTGTATTTAGCTTGTTGGCCAGTAAAAAAAAAGAAAAAAAGGGTACGATCCTTAAGAGGTTATTAAATTAATTTGTGCACAACATTTGAGAGAAACAAGCTTTTTGTGCATATGTAAAATTTCTTGGATCTTTTATTTCAGCTCATGAAACAACACTTTACATGTTAGGTTTATATTTTTGTTTAGTTTATTTAATCTACTCCTCGTAATCCCCAACTGTTTTGACTCACAGTTTAGAACTTCAAAACTTCAGGTCCTACCGAGATTTGAACTCGGATCGCAGGATTCAGAGTCCTGAGTGCTAACCATTACACCATAGAACCGTGCTGTGCTTAGTCGTAGGCACGATACCAATCTTACTAACTGTGATTCTTCCGCCATTCTTCGCCCATTACTAGCTGTTGACACAATGTATGAATTTATTCGCTAAATTCATTTAATGTAGATATATTAATGAAATAAAGTGAGAAGAAGTGTTGTCAATGAAAACGCTTGATCCGGAAGTGGCCATTATATATAGCGGTTGGATGCTAAACTAGGCTAGCTTTCCTGCTGCTAAGGTTAAACGACAAGGCTCTGGCTGCAGTGTATTGCAGTGCCAGGCAGGATAACACCACTAGGGTTAAACGACAAGGCTCTGGCTGCAGTGCGGATACACCACTAAGGTTAACGAAAGTGCATTGCAGTGCCAGGCAGGATAACACCACTAGGTTAAACGACAAGGCTCTGGCTGCAGTGCATTGCAGTGCCAGGCAGGATAACACCACTAAGGTTAAACGACAAGGCTCTGGCAGCAGTGTATTGCAGTGCCAGGCAGGATAACACCACTAGGTTAAACGACAAGGCTCTGGCTGCAGTGTATTGCAGTGCCAGGCAGGATAACACCACTAAGGTTAAACGACAAGGCTCTGGCTGCAGTGCATTGCAGTGCCAGGCAGGATAACACCACTAAGGTTAAACGACAAGGCTCTGGCAGCAGTGTATTGCAGTGCCAGGCAGGATAACACCACTAGGTTAAACGACAAGGCTCTGGCTGCGTGCATTGCAGTACCAGGCAGGATAACACCACTAAGGTTAAACGACAAGGCCTGGCTGCAGTGCATTGCAGTGCCAGGCAGGATAACACCACTGGGTTAAACGACAAGGCTCTGGCTGCAGTGTATTGCAGTGCCAGGCAGGATAACACCACTAAGGTTAAACGACAAGGCTCTGGCTGCATTAGTGCCAGGCAGGATAACACCACTAAGGTTAAACGACAAGGCTCTGGCTGCAGTGCATTGCAGTGCCAGGCAGGATAACACCACTAAGGTAGAATAACCGATAGGACCGAGGAAGAAAGGAAAGGGACGGTGCCACTTGGATTCAAAGACATCGAACATCTCCTTAATTTTTTAAAATTCAGAATGGGGAATAGAGACGCAGCGAGTATGATTACTTATTTAAAGGTACATTTATACTAAATCTGACATAACGTTACCTGTCCATAAAATGTGATGTAATCCGAGTTTGCTGGGAGTGGTCGCCTGGCTACGGCACAGGAAGCTAAGCTAGTTAGCGGCTAGCTAACGCTACGCATTTGCAGCCAGCTGACTTTAGCCTGATATCCTGCGAACTTAAAAGGAGGGCGTTTGGATATTATTGGATATAAATATAGCTATTGGGTCATTGTCTTGATATTCGCAATAATGCTAACTAACAGCCGTTGATGATTTGTATTTAGCTTGTTGGCCAGTAAAAAAAAAGAAAAAAAAGGTGCGATCCTTAAGAGGTTATTAAATTAATTTGTGCACAACATTTGAGAGAAACAAGCTTTTTTGTGCATATGTAAAATTTCTTGGATCTTTTATTTCAGCTCATGAAACAACACTTTACATGTTAGGTTTATATTTTTTGTTTAGTTTATTTAATCTACTCCTCGTAATCCCCAACTGTTTTGACTCACAGTTTAGAACTTCAAAACTTCAGGTCCTACCGAGATTTGAACTCGGATCGCAGGATTCAGAGTCCTGAGTGCTAACCATTACACCATAGAACCGTGCTGTGCTTAGTCGTAGGCACGATACCAATCTTACTAACTGTGATTCTTCCGACCATTCTTCGCCCATTACTAGCTGTTGACACAATGTATGAATTTATTCGCTAAATTCATTTAATGTAGATATATTAATGAAATAAAGTGAGAAGAAGTGTTGTCAATGAAAACGCTTGATCCGGAAGTGGGCATTATATATAGCGGTTGGATGCTAAACTAGCTAGCTTTCCTGCTGCTAAGGTTAAACGACAAGGCTCTGGCAGCAGTGTATTGCAGTGCCAGGCAGGATAACACCACTAGGTTAAAGGACAAGGCTCTGGCTGCAGTGCATTGCAGTGCCAGGCAGGATAACACCACTAAGGTTAAACGACAAGGGCTGCAGTGCATTGCAGTGCCAGGCAGGATAACACCACTAAGGTTAAACGACAAGGCTCTGGCTGCAGTGCATTGCAGTGCCAGGCAGGATAACACCACTAAGGTTAAACGACAAGGCTCTGGCTGCAGTGCATTGCAGTGCCAGGCAGGATAACACCACTAAGGTTAAACGACAAGGCTCTGGCAGCAGTGCATTGCAGTGCCAGGCAGGATAACACCACTAAGGTTAAACGACAAGGCTCTGGCTGCAGTGTATTGCAGTGCCAGGCAGGATAACACCACTAAGGTTAAACGACAAGGCTCTGGCTGCAGTGTATTGCAGTGCCAGGCAGGATAACACCACTAAGGTTAAACGACAAGGCTCTGGCAGCAGTGTATTGCAGTGCCAGGCAGGATAACACCACTAAGGTTAAACGACAAGGCTCTGGCTGCAGTGCATTGCAGTGCCAGGCAGGATAACACCACTAAGGTTAAGCGACAAGGCTCTGGCTGCAGTGCATTGCAGTGCCAGGCAGGATAACACCACTAGGTTAAACGACAAGGCTCTGGCTGCAGTGCATTGCAGTGCCAGGCAGGATAACACCACTAAGGTTAAACGACAGGCTCTGGCTGCAGTGCATTGCAGTGCCAGGCAGGATAACACCACTAGGTTAAACGACAAGGCTCTGGCTGCAGTGTATTGCAGTGCCAGGCAGGATAACACCACTAAGGTTAAACGACAAGGCTCTGGCTGCAGTGCATTGCAGTGCCAGGCAGGATAACACCACTAAGGTTAAACGACAAGGCTCTGGCAGCAGTGCATTGCAGTGCCAGGCAGGATAACACCACTAAGGTTAAACGACAAGGCTCTGGCTGCAGTGTATTGCAGTGCCAGGCAGGATAACACCACTAAGGTTAAACGACAAGGTTGGCTGCAGTGCATTGCAGTGCCAGGCAGGATAACACCACTAAGGTTAAACGACAAGGCTCTGGCTGCAGTGCATTGCAGTGCCAGGCAGGATAACACCACTAAGGTTAAACGACAAGGCTCTGGCTGCAGTGTATTGCAGTGCCAGGCAGGATAACACCACTAAGGTTAAACGACAAGGCTCTGGCAGCAGTGCATTGCAGTGCCAGGCAGGATAACACCACTAAGGTTAAACGACAAGGCTCTGGCTGCAGTGCATTGCAGTGCCAGGCAGGATAACACCACTAGGTTAAACGACAAGGCTCTGGCTGCAGTGCATTGCAGTGCCAGGCAGGATAACACCACTAAGGTAGAATAACCGATAGGACCGAGGAAGAAAGGAAAGGGACGGTGCCACTTGGATTCAAAGACATCGAACATCTCCTTAATTTTTTAAATTCAGAATGGGGAATAGAGACAGCGAGTATGATTACTTATTTAAAGGTACATTTATACTAAATCTGACATAACGTTACCTGTCCATAAAATGTGATGTAATCCGAGTTTGCTGGGAGTGGTCGCCTGGCTACGGCACAGGAAGCTAAGCTAGTTAGCGGCTAGCTAACGCTACGCATTTGCAGCCAGCTGACTTTAGCCTGATATCCTGCGAACTTAAAAAGGAGGGCGTTTGGATATTATTGGATATAAATATAGCTATTGGGTCATTGTCTTGATATTCGCAATAATGCTAACTAACAGCCGTTGATGATTTGTATTTAGCTTGTTGGCCAGTAAAAAAAAAGAAAAAAAAGTGTACGATCCTTAAGAGGTTATTAAATTAATTTGTGCACAACATTTGAGAGAAACAAGCTTTTTGTGCATATGTAAAATTTCTTGGATCTTTTATTTCAGCTCATGAAACAACACTTTACATGTTAGGTTTAGTTTATTTAATCTACTCCTCGTAATCCCCAACTGTTTTGACTCACAGTTTAGAACTTCAAAACTTCAGGTCCTACCGAGATTTGAACTCGGATCGCAGGATTCAGAGTCCTGAGTGCTAACCATTACACCATAGAACCGTGCTGTGCTTAGTTGTAGGCACGATACCAATCTTACTAACTGTGATTCTTCCGACCATTCTTCGCCCATTACTAGCTGTTGACACAATGTATGAATTTATTCGCTAAATTCATTTAATGTAGATATATTAATGAAATAAAGTGAGAAGAAGTGTTGTCAATGAAAACGCTTGATCCGGAAGTGGGCCATTATATATAGCGGTTGGATGCTAAACTAGCTTAGCTTTCCTGCTGCTAAGGTTAAACGACAAGGCTCTGGCTGCAGTGTATTGCAGTGCCAGGCAGGATAACACCACTAAGGTTAAAGCGACAGAGTGCATTGCAGTGCCAGGCAGGATAACACCACTAGGTTAAGCGACAAGGCTCTGGCTGCAGTGCATTGCAGTGCCAGGCAGGATAACACCACTAAGGTTAAACGACAAGGCTCTGGCAGCAGTGTATTGCAGTGCCAGGCAGGATAACACCACTAGGTTAAACGACAAGGCTCTGGCTGCAGTGTATTGCAGTGCCAGGCAGGATAACACCACTAAGGTTAAACGACAAGGCTCTGGCTGCAGTGGATTGCAGTGCCAGGCAGGATAACACCACTAAGGTTAAACGACAAGGCTCTGGCAGCAGTGCATTGCAGTGCCAGGCAGGATAACACCACTAAGGTTAAACGACAAGGCTCTGGCTGCAGTGCATTGCAGTGCCAGGCAGGATAACACCACTAAGGTTAAACGACAAGGCTCTGGCAGCAGTGCATTGCAGTGCCAGGCAGGATAACACCACTAAGGTTAAACGACAAGGCTCTGGCTGCAGTGCATTGCAGTGCCAGGCAGGATAACACCACTAAGGTTAAACGACAAGTGCATTGCAGTGCCAGGCAGGATAACACCACTGGGTTAAGCGACAAGGCTCTGGCTGCAGTGTATTGCAGTGCCAGGCAGGATAACACCACTAAGGTTAAACGACAAGGCTCTGGCAGCAGTGCATTGCAGTGCCAGGCAGGATAACACCACTAAGGTTAAACGACAAGGCTCTGGCTGCAGTGCATTGCAGTGCCAGGCAGGATAACACCACTAAGGTTAAACGACAAGGCTCTGGCAGCAGTGCATTGCAGTGCCAGGCAGGATAACACCACTAGGTTAAGCGACAAGGCTCTGGCTGCAGTGCATTGCAGTACCAGGCAGGATAACACCATAAAGAAGAGGATAACACCACTAAGGTTAAACGGCGAAGTGCATTGCAGTGCCAGGCAGGATAACACCACTAAGGTTAAACGACACTCTGGCTGAGTGCATTGCAGTGCCAGGCAGGATAACACCACTAAGGTTAAACGACAAGGCTCTGGCTGCAGTGTATTGCAGTGCCAGGCAGGATAACACCACTAAGGTTAAACGACAAGGCTCTGGCTGCAGTGTATTGCAGTGCCAGGCAGGATAACACCACGTTAGGCAAGTAACACCTAGGTTAAACGACAAGGCTCTGGCTGCAGTGCACAGGCAGGATAACACCACTAAGGTTAAACGACAAGGCTCTGGCAGCAGTGTATTGCAGTGCCAGGCAGGATAACACCACTAAGGTTAAACGACAAGGCTCTGGCAGCAGTGCATTGCAGTGCCAGGCAGGATAACACCACTAGGTTAGCCAGTTGGCATTGCAGTGCCAGGCAGGATAACACCACTAAGGTTAAAAAAGACCTGGCTTGGCTGCAGTGCATTGCAGTGCCAGGCAGGATAACACCACTAAGGTTAAGCGACAAGGCTCTGGCAGCAGTGTATTGCAGTGCCAGGCAGGATAACACCACTAGGTTAAACGACAAGGCTCTGGCTGCAGTGCATTGCAGTGCCAGGCAGGATAACACCACTAGGTTAAACGACAAGTGCTGCAGTGCATTGCAGTGCCAGGCAGGATAACACCACTAAGGTTAAACGACAAGGCTCTGGCTGCAGTGTATTGCAGTGCCAGGCAGGATAACACCACTAAGGTTAACGACAAGGCTCTGGCTGCAGTGCATTGCAGTGCCAGGCAGGATAACACCACTAGGGTTCAAGCGACAAGGCTCTGGCTGCAGTGCATTGCAGTGCCAGGCAGGATAACACCACTAAGGTTAAACGACAAGGCTCTGGCAGCAGTGTATTGCAGTGCCAGGCAGGATAACACCACTAAGGTTAAACGACAAGGCTCTGGCTGCAGTGCATTGCAGTGCCAGGCAGGATAACACCACTAAGGTTAAACGACAAGGCTCTGGCAGCAGTGCATTGCAGTGCCAGGCAGGATAACACCACTAGGTTAAACGACAAGGCTCTGGCTGCAGTGCATTGCAGTGCCAGGCAGGATAACACCACTAAGGTAGAATAACCGATAGGACCGAGGAAGAAAGGAAAGGGACGGTGCCACTTGGATTCAAAGACATCGAACATCTCCTTAATTTTTTAAATTCAGAATGGGGAATAGAGACGACGAGTATGATTACTTATTTAAAGGTACATTTATACTAAATCTGACATAACGTTACCTGTCCATAAAATGTGATGTAATCCGAGTTTGCTGGGAGTGGTCGCCTGGCTACGGCACAGGAAGCTAAGCTAGTTAGCGGCTAGCTAACGCTACGCATTTGCAGCCAGCTGACTTTAGCCTGATATCCTGCGAACTTAAAAGGAGGGCGTTTGGATATTATTGGATATAAATATAGCTATTGGGTCATTGTCTTGATATTCGCAATAATGCTAACTAACAGCCGTTGATGATTTGTATTTAGCTTGTTGGCCAGTTAGCTGGAGTGCGGCAACGTTACCGTCAGGAAATAAACAACTAACGGTAGTTAGATTTTACACCAGTAACAGCCATCTAGTTAACCAGCTACTTTGCCAAATGACCACATAGCTAACGTTAACTTAGTTAGCTAGCTACTGAAACCATAGCTAGTCGCTCCAGCTACCTAAACGTTATAGCTAGCTCTGTGATGTCATGTCTACTAGCTAGCTATGTACCATACTAACAGCGGCTTCAACAACATGCTCATCATCATGCCAAATGATCAAACGTCTTCTTCCTAGCTAGGTGCTGTTAGCAACGCGGGTGTATTTAGGTGCACTAGCCTTGCTTCAATTGTGTTGGGTTGCACAGAAAACTGGTAGTGGAAAGACAGAAGTCAAATAGAAATCCATTTCAATACGCTATGCCGGTGGGCAGGACGGTTGGTCATTATGACAGGGGGAATTTGAGACAAAATAGCTCAACGATGGTATTATTAAAGATGGTATTATTAAAGATGTTCCAAACGTGGGTCTGTTGTAGACCCACTTGCTCTCTGAGGTTAGATCGTTGGGCCAGGAACCGAAAACCAGAGCTGACAAGGTGAAAGATCTGTTTCTCCAGGGTGCTGTACAATGGTTACCCTGGCTGTATCCCCACTTTCTGCTGGTGTCTCAGGGGGAGTTGGGATATGCAGAGAAAAACACGTTTTCATTAAACACTTGTAGTATAAGCACCCACCATATTATTATTATGAATGTTATTACCTCATGTCAAAATAAGTCCACATGTGGATAAAAAACGGTTTAATAATACGCTGCTTTAGATATTTTGTCTCAAATCCCCCCCAACAACAGCTTCCTATTCAGCTTCCTATTCTACATCATAATGAATGGGCTCCTGCTTGTTAGTTGTTAGCATATGATGGTAATCCGGTCAAAGCACATTTAGATTCAGATAAATACTATTTCTTTATTGTACAATAAGGGGGTGTATTGTATTGATGTATGCGATGTCTGTTGTTTTATATTCCTACTGTAATAGATCTAGAGGATATTTGTTGTAAACTGACTGCCTTCTTCAACGTGAGGGGAAATCAGGGGATACATTACGTTGTTTTGAATTGACTCTAACCTGTCTCTTTGTCTCTGTCCCAGTGGTGTTGATCGGAGACTCTGGTGTGGGGAAGAGTAACCTATTGTCTCGGTTCACCCGGAATGAGTTTAACCTGGAGAGTAAGAGCACCATCGGCGTGGAGTTTGCCACCCGCAGTATCCAGGTGGACGGCAAGACGGTGAAGGCCCAGATCTGGGACACGGCTGGTCAGGAGAGATACCGGGCTATAACGTCAGCGTGAGTCTGGGGATTGGGCCCATTTGGAAAACACTTTGAAACACCCTATTTTTCATGGAAATACTGCCTTCCGAAATGTTGCATATTAAACTTCAAATATCATATGAAAGTCTCATGCATAGTCCAACACATAGACCTAATGCATTTAGTTGGAGAGTCAGTCCAACTCATAGGCCTAATGCATTTAGTTGGAGAGTCAGTCCAACACATAGGCCTAATGCATTTAGTTGGAGAGTCAGTCCAACTCATAGGCCTAATGCATTTAGTTGGAGAGTCAGTCCAACACATAGACCTAATGCATTTAGTTGGAGAGTCAGTCCAACACATAGGCCTAATGCATTTAGTTGGAGAGTCAGTCCAACACATAGACCTAATGCATTTAGTTGGAGAGTCAGTCCAACACATAGACCTAATGCATTTAGTTGGTGAGCCAGTCCAACTCATAGGCCTAATGCATTTAGTTGGTGAGCCAGTCCAACTCATAGGCCTAATGCATTTAGTTGGAGAGTCAGTCCAACTCATAGGCCTAATGCATTTAGTTGGAGAGTCAGTCCAACTCATAGGCCTAATGCATTTAGTTGGAGAGTCAGTCCAACTCATAGGCCTAATGCATTTAGTTGGAGAGTCAGTCCAACTCATAGGCCTAATGCATTTAGTTGGAGAGTCAGTCCAACTCATAGGCCTAATGCATTTAGTTGGTGAGCCAGTCCAACTCATAGGCCTAATGCATTTAGTTGGAGAGTCAGTCCAACTCATAGGCCTAATGCATTTAGTTGGAGAGTCAGTCCAACTCATAGGCCTAATGCATTTAGTTGGAGAGTCAGTCCAACTCATAGGCCTAATGCATTTAGTTGGAGAGTCAGTCCAACTCATAGGCCTAATGCATTTAGTTGGAGAGTCAGTCCAACTCATAGGCCTAATGCATTTAGTTGGAGAGTCAGTCCAACTCATAGACCTAATGCATTTAGTTGGAGAGTCAGTCCAACTCATAGGCCTAATGCATTTAGTTGGAGAGTCAGTCCAACTCATAGACCTAATGCATTTAGTTGGAGAGTCAGTCCAACTCATAGGCCTAATGCATTTAGTTGGAGAGTCAGTCCAACTCATAGGCCTAATGCATTTAGTTGGAGAGTCAGTCCAACTCATAGGCCTAATGCATTTAGTTGGAGAGTCAGTCCAACTCATAGGCCTAATGCATTTAGTTGGAGAGTCAGTCCAACTCATAGGCCTAATGCATTTAGTTGGAGAGTCAGTCCAACTCATAGGCCTAATGCATTTAGTTGGAGAGTCAGTCCAACTCATAGGCCTAATGCATTTAGTTGGAGAGTCAGTCCAACTCATAGGCCTAATGCATTTAGTTGGAGAGTCAGTCCAACACATAGACCTAATGCATTTAGTTGGTGAGCCAGTCCAACTCATAGGCCTAATGCATTTAGTTGGAGAGTCAGTCCAACTCATAGGCCTAATGCATTTAGTTGGAGAGTCAGTCCAACTCATAGGCCTAATGCATTTAGTTGGAGAGTCAGTCCAACTCATAGGCCTAATGCATTTAGTTGGAGAGTCAGTCCAACTCATAGGCCTAATGCATTTAGTTGGAGAGTCAGTCCAACTCATAGACCTAATGCATTTAGTTGGAGAGTCAGTCCAACACATAGACCTAATGCATTTAGTTGGAGAGTCAGTCCAACTCATAGACCTAATGCATTTAGTTGGAGAGTCAGTCCAACACATAGACCTAATGCATTTAGTTGGAGAGTCAGTCCAACTCATAGGCCTAATGCATTTAGTTGGAGAGTCAGTCCAACTCATAGGCCTAATGCATTTAGTTGGAGAGTCAGTCCAACTCATAGGCCTAATGCATTTAGTTGGAGAGTCAGTCCAACTCATAGGCCTAATGCATTTAGTTGGAGAGTCAGTCCAACTCATAGGCCTAATGCATTTAGTTGGAGAGTCAGTCCAACTCATAGGCCTAATGCATTTAGTTGGAGAGTCAGTCCAACTCATAGACCTAATATGTTGGTTTCAGTTTTAGACTGGACCTATCACAGATAGACATCCTGACTTATTTGAGACATTTTAAACTTTCCATCAGAATGAACGGGTTCTTCTAGAAAGCATGGACCAATGTATTTAGGCTATTTCAAAGCCTGTTACAAGGTTTAGTTCTAGTTTCTAACAACACGATATAGACCATCTCTGTTTGTCACCTTTGATCCCAACTCCCCTAACTCTGCATCCTCTGCATCCTCAGGTATTACCGTGGCGCGGTGGGGGCCTTGTTGGTCTATGACATCGCCAAGCACCTGACCTATGAAAACGTGGAGCGTTGGCTGAAGGAGCTGAGAGACCATGCAGACAGCAACATCGTCATCATGCTGGTCGGCAACAAGAGTGACCTGCGCCACCTCAGGGCTGTGCCCACCGACGAGGCAAGGACATTCGCAGGTCAGTGTGGGTGTGGGTGGCATGGGCCAGACAATAAGAGTGATCTGTGCCCCCTCAGGGCTGTGCCCACCGACGACGCAGCTTAGTGCAGTACCAACTCACACAGAAAGAGATCTAGGAGTAGTGGTGTTAACTTTTTCATTATTTTCCTTACCCATGAGTTGCTGTTAGTTATCATGGTTTACTTATCCAAATAGGAAGATACAGTGGCTTGCGAAAGTATTCACCCCCCTTGGCATTTTAAATTAAAAATGATTTTTGGGGGGGGTTTGTATCATTTGATTTACACAACATGCCTACCACTTTGAAGATGCAAAATAATTTTTTTGTGAAACAAACAGGAAATAAGACAAAAAAACAGAACTTGAGTGTGCATAACTAGTCACCCCCCCAAAGTCAATACTTTGTAGAGCCACCTTTTGCAGCAATTACAGCTGCAAGTCTCTTGGGGTATGTCTCTATAAGCTTGGCACATCTAGCCACTGGGATTTACCATTTTTCAAGGTAAAACTGCTCCAACTCCTTTAAGTAGGATGGGTTCTGCTGGTGTACAGCAATCTTTAAGTCATACCACAGATTCTCAATTGGATTGAGGTCTGGGCTTTGACTAGGCCATTCCAAGACATTTAAATGTTTCCCCTTAAACCACTCAAATTTTGCTTTAGCAGTATGCTTAGGGTCATTGTCCTGCTGGAAAGTGAACCTCCGTCCCAGTCTCAAATCGCTGGAAGACTGAAACAGGTTTCCCTCAAGAATTTCCCTGTATTTAGCGCCATCCATCATTCCTTCAATTCTGACCAGTTTCCCAGTTCCTGCCGATGGAAAAACATCCCCACAGCATGATGCTGCCACCACCATACTTGGATGGTGTTCTTGGGGTGATGAGAGGTGTTGGGTTTGCGCCAGACATAGCATTTTCCTTGATGGCCAAAAAGCTAAATTTTAGTCTCATCTGACCAGAGTACCTTCTTCCATATGTTTGGGGAGCCTCCCACATGCCTTTTGGCGAACACGAAATGTGTTCGCTTATTTTTTTCTTTAAGCAATGGCTTTTTTCTGCCCACTCTTCCGTAAAGCCCAGCTCTGTGGAGTGTACGGCTTAAAGTGGTCCTATGGACAGATACTCCAATCTCCGCTGTGGAGCTTTGCAGCTCCTTCAGGGTTATCTTTGGTCTCTTTGTTGCCTCTCTGATTAATGCCCTCCTTGCCTGGTCTGTGAGTTTTGGTGGGCGGCCCTCTCTTGGCAGGTTTGTTGTGGTGCCATATTCTTTCCATTTTCTATTAATGGATTTAATGGTGCTCTGTGGGATGTTCAAAGTTTCTGATATTTTTTTATAACCCAACCCTGATCTGTACTTCTCCACAACTTTGTCCCTGACCTGTTTGGAGAGCTCCTTGGTCTTCATGGTGCCGCTTGCTTGGTGGTGCCCCTTGATTAGTGGTGTTGCAAACTCTGGGGCCTTTCAGAGCAGGTGTATATATACTGAGATCATGTGACAGATTATGTAACACTTAGATTGGACTTTATTTAACTAATAATGTGACTTCTGAAGGTAATTGGTTGCACCAGATCTTATTTAGGGGCTTCATAGCAAAGGGGGTGAATACATATGCACGCACCACTTTTCCGTTATTTATTTTGTAGAATATTTTGAAACAAGTTATTTTTTTCATTTCACTTCACCAATTTTGACTATTTTGTGTATGTCCATTACATAAAATCCAAATAAAAATCCATTTAAATTACAGGTTGTAATGCAACAAAATAGGAAAAACGCCAAGGGGGATGAATACTTTTGCAAGGCACTGTATCTCTAATGTAACAGGAAGACATCTCTGATGTAACAGGAAGACATCTCTAATGTAACAGGAAGACATCTCTAATGTAGCAGGAAGACATCTCTAATGTAGCAGGAAGACGTCTCTAATGTAACAGGAAGACATCTCTAATGTAGCAGGAAGACATCTCTAATGTAGCAGGAAGACGTCTCTAATGTAACAGGAAGACATCTCTAATGTAACAGGAAGACATCTCTAATGTAACAGGAAGACGTCTCTAATGTAACAGGAAGACGTCTCTAATGTAACAGGAAGACGTCTCTAATGTAACAGGAAGATGTCTCTAATGTAACAGGAAGATGTCTCAAATGTAACAGGAAGACGTCTCTAATGTAACAGGAAGACGTCTCTAATGTAGCAGGAAGACGTCTCTAATGTAACAGGAAGACGTCTCTAATGTAACAGGAAGACATCTCTAATGTAACAGGAAGACGTCTCTAATGTAACAGGAAGATATCTCTAATGTAACAGGAAGACATCTCTAATGTAACAGGAAGACGTCTTGAAGATTAATGGTAGAGACCTCAACACAGTAGTGATTGACATGGTTTACTGTTTCCCTCTGTCCCTCAGAGAAGAACGGCTTGTCTTTCCTGGAGACTTCAGCCCTGGACTCTACTAACGTGGAGACATCCTTCCAGACCATTCTGACAGGTGAGGGGTCTTTTCTACCATAGAAATAGATTGTATTTCTGTATCTGAAGATAACTCTGATTGATTTGTATGTATGATAGGCTGGAAGGTTTGATACAGTGTCATGATATAGACTTGTGGTGGTAAAGACTTTTATTGCATCATGGCTCTGGGGTTTGTGTGCGTTCGTGCGTGCGTGTGAGAGAGAAGAGAACAGTGATTGTGTGTTGGAGTGACCAGGGCCAGATCTGCCTGAATACCTAATCACAGCTGAGACATGACTAGCCTTGATGAGGTCTAATGTGTGGGTTCTCCTGAAGTCCAGTTCTTCTAACAGGATATGACCACCATAATGCTTTGCAGCTGGGTCCTAATGCTGCTCTGCTCTAGACTGGTCCCAGATCTGTTCATAATGCTGGGCTGTAGTCATTAGACAAACAGGAAGGGCCTAGGCTACCTCAACTTGTCCAATAAGAAATGCTCGTTGTCTGTTGTGTGCCCTAATGAATATGACCCTGGTGCTCTGTCCTGCTGTGTACCAGCTCCTTCCTCTGATCCTGTCCTGTCCTGCTGTATACCAGCTCCTTCCTCTGATCCTGTCCTGTCCTGCCTTGTACCAGCTCCTTCCTCTGACCCTGTCCTGTCCTGCTGTGTACCAGCTCCTTCCTCTGACCCTGTCCTGCTGTATACCAGCTCCTTCCTCTGATCCTGTCCTGCTGTGTACCAGCTCCTTCCTCTGATCCTGTCCTGCTGTGTACCAGCTCCTTCCTCTGACCCTGTCCTGTCCTGCTGTGTACCAGCTCCTTCCTCTGACCCTGTCCTGCTGTGTACCAACTCCTTCCTCTGACCCTGTCCTGCTGTATACCAGCTCCTTCCTCTGATCCTGTCCTGCTGTGTACCAGCTCCTTCCTCTGATCCTGTCCTGCTGTGTACCAGCTCCTTCCTCTGATCCTGTCCTGTCCTGCTGTATATCAGCTCCTTCCTCTGACCCTGTCCTGCTGTATACCAGCTCCTTCCTCTGATCCTGTCCTGCTGTGTACCAGCTCCTTCCTCTGACCCTGTCCTGCTGTGTACCAGCTCCTTCCTCTGACCCTGTCCTGCTGTATACCAGCTCCTTCCTCTGACCCTGTCCTGCTGTGTACCAGCTCCTTCCTCTGATCCTGTCCTGCTGTGTACCAGCTCCTTCCTCTGATCCTGTCCTGTCCTGCTGTATATCAGCTCCTTCCTCTGATCCTGTCCTGCTGTATACCAGCTCCTTCCTCTGACCCTGTCCTGTCCTGCTGTATACCAGCTCCTTCCCCTGACCCTGTCCTGTCCTGCTGTATACCAGCTCCTTCCTCTGATCCTGTCCTGTCCTGCTGTATACCAGCTCCTTCCTCTGATCCTGTCCTGCTGTGTACCAGCTCCTTCCTCTGATCCTGTCCTGCTGTGTACCAGCTCCTTCCTCTGATCCTGTCCTGCTGTGTACCAGCTCCTTCCTCTGACCCTGTCCTGTCCTGCTGTATATCAGCTCCTTCCTCTGATCCTGTCCTGCTGTATACCAGCTCCTTCCTCTGACCCTGTCCTGTCCTGCTGTATACCAGCTCCTTCCTCTGATCCTGTCCTGCTGTATACCAGCTCCTTCCTCTGACCCTGTCCTGTCCTGCTGTATACCAGCTCCTTCCTCTGATCCTGTCCTGTCCTGCTGTATACCAGCTCCTTCCTCTGATCCTGTCCTGCTGTGTACCAGCTCCTTCCTCTGATCCTGTCCTGCTGTATACCAGCTCCTTCCTCTGATCCTGTCCTGCTGTATACCAGCTCCTTCCTCTGACCCTGTCCTGTCCTGCTGTATATCAGCTCCTTCCTCTGATCCTGTCCTGCTGTATACCAGCTCCTTCCTCTGACCCTGTCCTGTCCTGCTGTATATCAGCTCCTTCCTCTGATCCTGTCCTGCTGTGTACCAGCTCCTTCCTCTGACCCTGTCCTGTCCTGCCTTGTACCAGCTCCTTCCTCTGACCCTGTCCTGTCCTGTCCTGCTGTATACCAGCTCCTTCCTCTGATCCTGTCCTGCTGTGTACCAGCTCCTTCCTCTGATCCTGTCCTGTCCTGCTGTATACCAGCTCCTTCCTCTGACCCTGTCCTGTCCTGTCCTGCTGTTTACCAGCTCCTTCCTCTGATCCTGTCCTGTCCTGCTGTGTACCAGCTCCTTCCTCTGATCCTGTCCTGCTGTATACCAGCTCCTTCGTCTGATCCTGTCCTGCTGTATACCAGCTCCTTCCTCTGATCCTGTCCTGTCCTGCTGTGTACCAGCTCCTTCCTCTGATCCTGTCCTGTCCTGCTGTATACCAGCTCCTTCGTCTGATCCTGTCCTGTCCTGTCCTGCTGTATACCAGCTCCTTCGTCTGATCCTGTCCTGTCCTGCTGTGTACCAGCTCCTTCCTCTGATCCTGTCCTGTCCTGTCCTGCTGTATACCAGCTCCTTCCTCTGATCCTGTCCTGTCCTGCCTTGTACCAGCTCCTTCCTCTGACCCTGTCCTGTCCTGCTGTGTACCAGCTCCTTCCTCTGACCCTGTCCTGCTGTATACCAGCTCCTTCCTCTGATCCTGTCCTGCTGTGTACCAGCTCCTTCCTCTGATCCTGTCCTGCTGTGTACCAGCTCCTTCCTCTGACCCTGTCCTGTCCTGCTGTGTACCAGCTCCTTCCTCTGACCCTGTCCTGCTGTGTACCAACTCCTTCCTCTGACCCTGTCCTGCTGTATACCAGCTCCTTCCTCTGATCCTGTCCTGCTGTGTACCAGCTCCTTCCTCTGATCCTGTCCTGCTGTGTACCAGCTCCTTCCTCTGATCCTGTCCTGTCCTGCTGTATATCAGCTCCTTCCTCTGACCCTGTCCTGCTGTATACCAGCTCCTTCCTCTGATCCTGTCCTGCCTTGTACCAGCTCCTTCCTCTGACCCTGTCCTGCTGTGTACCAGCTCCTTCCTCTGACCCTGTCCTGCTGTATACCAGCTCCTTCCTCTGACCCTGTCCTGCTGTGTACCAGCTCCTTCCTCTGATCCTGTCCTGCTGTGTACCAGCTCCTTCCTCTGATCCTGTCCTGTCCTGCTGTATATCAGCTCCTTCCTCTGATCCTGTCCTGCTGTATACCAGCTCCTTCCTCTGACCCTGTCCTGTCCTGCTGTATGTCAGCTCCTTCCTCTGATCCTGTCCTGCTGTATACCAGCTCCTTCCCCTGACCCTGTCCTGTCCTGCTGTATACCAGCTCCTTCCTCTGATCCTGTCCTGTCCTGCTGTATACCAGCTCCTTCCTCTGATCCTGTCCTGCTGTGTACCAGCTCCTTCCTCTGATCCTGTCCTGCTGTGTACCAGCTCCTTCCTCTGATCCTGTCCTGCTGTGTACCAGCTCCTTCCTCTGACCCTGTCCTGTCCTGCTGTATATCAGCTCCTTCCTCTGATCATGTCCTGCTGTATATCAGCTCCTTCCTCTGATCCTGTCCTGCTGTATACCAGCTCCTTCCTCTGACCCTGTCCTGCTGAATACCAGCTCCTTCCTCTGATCCTGTCCTGCTGTATACCAGCTCCTTCCTCTGATCCTGTCCTGTCCTGCTGTATACCAGCTCCTTCCTCTGATCCTGTCCTGCTGTGTACCAGCTCCTTCCTCTGATCCTGTCCTGCTGTATACCAGCTCCTTCCTCTGATCCTGTCCTGCTGTATACCAGCTCCTTCCTCTGACCCTGTCCTGTCCTGCTGTATATCAGCTCCTTCCTCTGATCCTGTCCTGCTGTATACCAGCTCCTTCCTCTGACCCTGTCCTGTCCTGTCCTGCTGTATACCAGCTCCTTCCTCTGATCCTGTCCTGCTGTGTACCAGCTCCTTCCTCTGACCCTGTCCTGTCCTGCCTTGTACCAGCTCCTTCCTCTGACCCTGTCCTGTCCTGCTGTATACCAGCTCCTTCCTCTGATCCTGTCCTGCTGTGTACCAGCTCCTTCCTCTGACCCTGTCCTGTCCTGTCCTGCTGTATACCAGCTCCTTCCTCTGACTGTCCTGTGTCCTGCTGTTTACCAGCTCCTTCCTCTGACCCTGTCCTGTCCTGCTGTGTACCAGCTCCTTCCTCTGACCCTGTCCTGCTGTATACCAGCTCCTTCCGTCTGAGTCCTGTCCTGCTGTATACCAGCTCCTTCCTCTGACTCCTGTCCTGTCCTGCTGTGTACCAGCTCCTTCCTCTGATCCTGTCCTGTCCTGCTGTGTACCAGCTCCTTCGTCTGATCCTGTCCTGTCCTGTCCTGTCCTGCTGTATACCAGCTCCTTCGCTCTGATCCTGTCCTGTCCTGCTGTGTACCAGCTCCTTCCTCTGATCCTGCCCTGTCCTGTCCTGCTGTATACCAGCTCCTTCATCTGATCCTGTCCTGTCCTGCTGTATACCAGCTCCTTCCTCTGATCCTGTCCTTTCCTGCAGTATACCAGCTCCTTCCTCTGATCCTGTCCTGCTGTATACCAGCTCCTTCCTCTGATCCTGTCCTGTCCTGCTGTATACCAGCTCCTTCCTCTGACCCTGTCATGTCCTGCCGTATACCAGCTCCTTCCTCTGACCCTGTCCTGTCCTGCCGTATACCATCTCCTTCCTCTGACCCTGTCCTGTCATGCTGTATACCAGCTCCTTCCTCTGATCCTGTCCTGTCCTGCCTTGTACCAGCTCCTTCCTCTGACCCTGTCCTGTCCTGTCCTGCTGTATACCAGCTCCTTCCTCTGACTCTGTCCTGTCCTGCCTTGTACCAGCTCCTTCCTCTGATCCTGTCCTGTCCTGCTGTATACCAGCTCCTTCCTCTGACTCTGTCCTGTCCTGCCTTGTACCAGCTCCTTCCTCTGACTCCTGTCCTGTCCTGCTGTATACCAGCTCCTTCCTCTGACTCCTGTCCTGTCCTGCCTTGTACCAGCTCCTTCCTCTGATCCTGTCCTGTCCTGCTGTATACCAGCTCCTTCCTCTGATCCTGTCCTGTCCTGCCTGTATACCAGCTCCTTCCTCTGACCCTGTCCTGTCCTGCTGTATACCATCTCCCTTCATCTGACCCTGTCCTGTCCTGCTGTATACCAGCTCCTTCCTCTGACCGCTGTCCTGTCCTGTCCTGCTGTATACCAGCTCCTTCCTCTGATCTTGTCCTGTCCTGCCTGTGTACCAGCTCCTTCCTCTGATCCTGTCCTGTCCTGCTGTATACCAGCTCCTTCCTCTGACTCTGTCCTGTTCTGCTGTATACCAGCTCCTTCCTCTGAGTCCTGTCCTGTCCTGCTGTATACCAGCTCCTTCCTCTGACTCTGTCCTGTCCTGCCTTGTACCAGCTCCTTCCTCTGATCCTGTCCTGTCCTGCTGTATACCAGCTCCTTCCTCTGACTCTGTCCTGTCCTGCCTTGTACCAGCTCCTTCCTCTGATCCTGTCCTGTCCTGCTGTATACCAGCTCCTTCCTCTGACCCTGTCCTGTCCTGCTGTATACCAGCTCCTTCCTCTGATCCTGTCCTGTCCTGCTGTATACCAGCTCCTTCCTCTGACCCTGTCCTGTCCTGTCCTGCTGTATACCAGCTCCTTCCTCTGATCTTGTCCTGTCCTGCTGTGTACCAGCTCCTTCCTCTGATCCTGTCCTGTCCTGCTGTATACCAGCTCCTTCCTCTGATCCTGTCCTGTCCTGCTGTATACCAGCTCCTTCCTCTGATCCTGTCCTGCTGTATACCAGCTCCTTCCTCTGATCCTGTCCTGCTGTGTACCAGCTCCTTCCTCTGATCCTGTCCTGTCATGCTGTATACCAGCTCCTTCCTCTGATCCTGTCCTGTCCTGTCCTGCTGTGTACCAACTCCTTCCTCTGATCCTGTCCTGCTGTATACCAGCTCCTTCCTCTGATCCTGTCCTGCTGTGTACCAGCTCCTTCCTCTGATCCTGTCCTGTCCTGCTGTATATCAGATCCTTCCTCTGACCCTGTCCTGTCCTGCTGTATACCAGCTCCTTCCTCTGACCCTGTCCTGTCCTGCCCTTTCCTGCTCTACACTATCCTGTCCTGTCCTGCCAGTCCTGCCTGTCCTGCCTGCACTAACAAGCACACAGTGTAGTCAAACAAATGTTTTAAAGGGAGTTTTATCAGATTCTATCTGGTGATTGTGTTAGATAAGCTTCCTGTTTAAGCTGTGAGTGCTAAGCCTTTTCTCAAGTATATCCCCATCTCCTCGCCTCCTCCTCAAAAGTCAGAGGGGAGTCATCTCTGATCTTCTCCTCCAATGGATTGTGAGAAAGCGGTGTGGAGAGAGGATGGGACGGAGGAAATGAGACAGAGGCCTAGTGTTCTCAGGTCTTTCTATGTGAGTGAGGTTGATGTTAATGACCTGTCTCCTTCCCTCCCTTCCCCCTCCCTCTCTCCCCACCACTCCTTGTCTCCTCCTCTCCTCCCTCTCCCCACCACTTCCTGTCTCCCTTCCCCCCCCTCCCTCTCTCTCCCTACTCACCTCTTGTCTCCTCCTCTCCCTCTCTCCCCCCACTCCCCGTCCCCTCCCCTCTCTCTCCCCACCACTCCCTGTCTCCTCCCTCCTCCTCTCTCCCCACCACTCCCTGTCTCCTCTCTCCTCCCTCCCCTCTCCCCCACCACTCCCTGTCTCCCTCCCCTCTCTCTCCCCACCACTCCTTGTCTCCTTCTCCTCCTCTCTCTCTCCCCACCACTCCCTGTCTCCCCTCCCTCCCCTCTCTCTCCCCACCACTCCCTGTCTCCTCCTCCCTCCCTCCCTCCCTCTCTCTCCCCACCACTCCTGTCTCCTCCCTCTCCTCCTCCCCACACCTCCTCCTCTCCTCTCTCTCCCCACCAATTCCTGTCTCCCTTCCCCCTCCCCTCACTCTCCCCACCACTCCCTGTCTCCTCCCTCCCTCTCCTCTGTACCCCCCCCCCCGCAGAAATCTATCGCATCGTGTCTCAGAAACAGATGTCGGACCGACGAGACAATGACATGTCGCCTAGCAACAACGTGGTCAACATCCAGGTGCAGCCGACGGAGAATAAACCAAAGATGCAGTGTTGTCAGAGCATCTGACCCCCGACCCCCGACCCCAAACACCCTTCTAAAAGACTGCTTGGTCCTGTCTGTCTGAGACACAGCTGCATGGCCAGTCTCTAAACGCCATGCCTCCATGTAGAGGCTGAGGCTGTGTCCAGATTCTCCACCCTTCCTCCCAAAGTCTGCACGTTCACACTCCATGTCATGGATTCAAAAGCATTGGATTGTAATCATTGGTTGAAGGGAGTTTATTTCCACCATTGTTAAATGTATGATGGGAAGTGTGCAAGGGAACACTTTGTGAAAAGGGTGGATAATTAGGGTGCAGCATGTGTCTGAGCCCGTTGGTTCCTTAAGGATCCCCAGTCAGGACCATACAGCTGTCTGAGCCCGTTGGTTCCTTAAGGATCCCCAGTCAGAACCATACAGCTGTGTCTAGGCCCGTTGGTTCCTTAAGGATCCCCAGTCAGAACCATACAGCTGTGTCTAGGCCCGTTGGTTCCTTAAGGATCCCCAGTCAGAACCATACAGCTGTCTGAGCCCGTTGGTTCCTTAAGGATCCCCAGTCAGAACCATACAGCTGTGTCTAGGCCCGTTGGTTCCTTAAGGATCCCCAGTCAGAACCATACAGCTGTGTCTGAGCCCGTTGGTTCCTTAAGGATCCCCAGTCAGAACCATACAGCTGTGTCTGAGCCCGTTGGTTCCTTAAGGATCCCCAGTCAGAACCATACAGCTGTCTGAGCCCGTTGGTTCCTTAAGGATCCCCAGTCAGAACCATACAGCTGTGTCTGAGCCCGTTGGTTCCTTAAGGATCCCCAGTCAGAACCATACAGCTGTGTCTAGGCCCGTTGGTTCCTTAAGGATCCCCAGTCAGAACCATACAGCTGTGTCTGAGCCCGTTGGTTCCTTAAGGATCCCCAGTCAGAACCATACAGCTGTGTCTGAGCCCGTTGGTTCCTTAAGGATCCCCAGTCAGAACCATACAGCTGTGTCTGAGCCCGTTGGTTCCTTAAGGATCCCCAGTCAGAACCATACAGCTGTGTCTGAGCCCGTTGGTTCCTTAAGGATCCCCAGTCAGAACCATACAGCTGTCTGAGCCCGTTGGTTCCTTAAGGATCCCCAGTCAGAACCATACAGCTGTGTCTGAGCCCGTTGGTTCCTTAAGGATCCCCAGTCAGAACCATACAGCTGTGTCTGGGCCCGTTGGTTCCTTAAGGATCCCAGTCAGAACCATACAGCTGTCTGAGCCCGTTGGTTCCTTAAGGATCCCCAGTCAGAACCATACAGCTGTCTGAGCCCGTTGGTTCCTTAAGGATCCCCAGTCAGAACCATACAGCTGTGTCTGAGCCCGTTGGTTCCTTAAGGATCCCCAGTCAGAACCATACAGCTGTGTCTGAGCCCGTTGGTTCCTTAAGGATCCCCAGTCAGAACCATACAGCTGTCTGAGCCCGTTGGTTCCTTAAGGATCCCCAGTCAGAACCATACAGCTGTGTCTGAGCCCGTTGGTTCCTTAAGGATCCCCAGTCAGAACCATACAGCTGTGTCTGAGCCCGTTGGTTCCTTCAAGGATCCCCAGTCAGAACCATACAGCTGTTGTCTAGGTCCGTTGAGTTCTAGGGATCCCAGTCAGAATCATGAACAGCTGTCTGAGCCCGTTGGTTCCTTAAGGATCCCCAGTCAGAACCATACAGCTGTCTGACCGTTGGTTCCTTAAGGATCCCCAGTCAGAACCATACAGCTGTGTCTGAGCCCGTTGGTTCCTTAAGGATCCCCAGTCAGAACCATACAGCTGTGTCTGAGCCCGTTGGTTCCTTAAGGATCCCCAGTCAGAACCATACAGCTGTCTGAGCCCGTTGGTTCCTTAAGGATCCCCAGTCAGAACCATACAGCTGTGTCTGAGCCCGTTGGTTCCTTAAGGATCCCCAGTCAGAACCATACAGCTGTGTCTGAGCCCGTTGGTTCCTTAAGGATCCCCAGTCAGAACCATACAGCTGTGTCTGAGCCCGTTGGTTCCTTAAGGATCCCCAGTCAGAACCATACAGCTGTGTCTGAGCCCGTTGGTTCCTTAAGGATCCCCAGTCAGAACCATACAGCTGTGTCTGAGCCCGTTGGTTCCTTAAGGATCCCCAGTCAGAACCATACAGCTGTGTCTGAGCCCGTTGGTTCCTTAAGGATCCCCAGTCAGAACCATACAGCTGTGTCTGAGCCCGTTGGTTCCTTAAGGATCCCCAGTCAGAACCATACAGCTGTGTCTGAGCCCGTTGGTTCCTTAAGGATCCCCAGTCAGAACCATACAGCTGTGTCTGAGCCCGTTGGTTCCTTAAGGATCCCCAGTCAGAACCATACAGCTGTGTCTGAGCCCGTTGGTTCCTTAAGGATCCCCAGTCAGAACCATACAGCTGTGTCTGAGCCCCGTTGGTTCCTTAAGGATCCCCAGTCAGAACCATACAGCTGTGTCTGAGCCCGTTGGTTCCTTAAGGATCCCCAGTCAGAACCATACAGCTGTCTGAGCCCGTTGGTTCCTTAAGGATCCCCAGTCAGAACCATACAGCTGTGTCTGAGCCCGTTGGTTCCTTAAGGATCCCCAGTCAGAACCATACAGCTGTGTCTAGGCCCGTTGGTTCCTTAAGGATCCCCAGCTTTTTCTTTCTGACGTCTTTTGTTATTATATAGCTAGGTTTTAATAATCAGACAAACGCTGGACGAATCTTCACAGAAATGTATTCATATATGATTGACTACTTTTATTATTAATAATAATGCAGACCTGCCAACTTGCGTGCATTGTACCTACCATGCATGCAATTTGAGGAAAAACTACTCAAAAATACGCAATCATAGGCTTCTAGTTGGCACATTCTGGTTTTTGACTCAACCGTCTGAAGTTGGAGCTGAGCCAATCAGAGGACTTGGCCGAGAAGGAAAAATCTATACAGGAGAGCCCTGATTGTACATCTAAACATATTTCTAGTTAGCTACTGAAGAACAGCCCAGTACCCAGTACCCAGTACCCAGTACCCAGTACCCATAACAGTCTATAGCCTACCATTCCTACTGAGGCATTCTTCCACCAACATTATCAGGATAAAAAACGTGCCTATGATTTGAGCAGTGTGGGTGTCGCTGTGCTGAAGTGGTACTCGTAAAAATTCTTCAAGGAAAATGTGAGGTTTGTTTTGTTCATCTGTAAATTCACCTGGTCAATAGTAGTGTACTATATAGGGAATATATGGGCCCTGGTCAATAGTAGTGTACTATATAGGGAATATATGGGCCCTGGTCAATAGTAGGGCACTATATAGGGAATATATGGGCCCTGGTCAATAGTAGTGTACTATATAGGGAATATATGGGCCCTGGTCAATAGTAGTGTACTATATAGGGAATATATGGGCCCTGGTCAATAGTAGTGTACTATATAGGGAATATATGGGCCCTGGTCAATAGTAGTGTACTATATAGGGAATATATGGGCCCTGGTCAATAGTAGTGCACTATATAGGGAATATATGGGCCCTGGTCAATAGTAGTGTACTATATAGGGAATATATGGGCCCTGGTCAATAGTAGTGTACTATATAGGGAATATATGGGCCCTGGTCAATAGTAGGGCACTATATAGGGAATATATGGGCCCTGGTCAATAGTAGTGTACTATATAGGGAATATATGGGCCCTGGTCAATAGTAGTGTACTATATAGGGAATATATGGGCCCTGGTCAATAGTAGTGTACTATATAGGGAATAGGGTGCCATTTGGGAAGCAGCCAGTGGCGGTGGGGAACCTGGTGATGTGGTGCTGCTGTATAGATGATGTCTTCTCTCTGGTAGGAATGCTATAATGCTAATGATGATAGGCTAGGGATCAGTGGTAGGAATGCTATAATGCTAATGATGATAGGCTAGGGATCAGTGGTAGGAATGCTATAATGCTAATGATGATAGGCTAGGGATCAGTGGTAGGAATGCTATAATGCTAATGATGATAGGCTAGGGATCAGTGGTAGGAATGCTATAATGCTAATGATGATAGGCTAGGGATCAGTGGTAGTAATGCTATAATGCTAATGATGATAGGCTAGGGATCAGTGGTAGTAATGCTATAATGCTAATGATGATAGGCTAGGGATCAGTGGTAGTAATGCTAATGATGATAGGCTAGGGATCAGTGGTAGGAATGCTATAATGCTAATGATGATAGGCTAGGGATCAGTGGTAGGAATGCTATAATGCTAATGATGATAGGCTAGGGATCAGTGGTAGTAATGCTATAATGCTAATGATGATAGGCTAGGGATCAGTGGTAGGAATGATGTAATGCTAATGATGATAGGCTAGGGATCAGTGGTAGTAATGCTATAATGCTAATGATGATAGGCTAGGGATCAGTGGTAGTAATGCTATAATGCTAATGATGATAGGCTAGGGATCAGTGGTAGGAATGATGTAATGCTAATGATGATAGGCTAGGGATCAGTGGTAGTAATGCTATAATGCTAATGATGATAGGCTAGGGATCAGTGGTAGTAATGCAATGCTATAATGCTAATGATGATAGGCTAGGGATCAGTGGTAGTAATGCTATAATGCTAATGATGATAGGCTAGGGATCAGTGGTAGTAATGCTATAATGCTAATGATGATAGGCTAGGGATCAGTGGTAGTAATGCTATAATGCTAATGATGATAGGCTAGGGATCAGTGGTAGTAATGCTATAATGCTAATGATGATAGGCTAGGGATCAGTGGTAGTAATGCTATAATGCTAATGATGATAGGCTAGGGATCAGTGGTAGTAATGCTATAATGCTAATGATGATAGGCTAGGGATCAGTGGTAGTAATGCTAATGATGATAGGCTAGGGATCAGTGGTAGTAATGCTATAATGCTAATGATGATAGGCTAGGGATCAGTGGTAGTAATGCTATAATGCTAATGATGATAGGCTAGGGATCAGTGCTCCTTCTGAGCTTCCCACCTCCAAGTATTATTCATAATTGAAGGGGTTGCAAAATTCTGGAAACTTTCCCTACATTTTCCAGGTTTTTCAGGAATCCCTGTTGGAGGATTTATCCAACAGGGAGCCAGGTGGAGCTTGTTGTCATGGTGATGGATGGTGGTATAAAGTCTAGTGATGTCACTGCTTATGAGTCATGAGTCCCTGCTCTGTTTGTGTGGTCTTGCCAACTCTGTCATTATCAAAGACATAAGACCGGGGTATTCAAATCTGACCCTACGAGGTGTGGACTACTGCTGCTTCTCTGTTCTAACTGATCATTCATTTCACCTGTTTGACGGAATGAATACACCCTGGTCCAGATCTGAATTTGGGGGACATAGGTGTTATGGCAAGACGGCACAAACAGATCTGGGACTCAGGCTAAGCATGGTCTACCTTGGTGTCAATGGGAACAAGTCAAGTAATGGCACATACATAGCCACTGTCTGTAGAGACCAGACTACAGCTAGACTGCCCAACACACTGTCCTATAAGACTGATTCATTCATATGTTGCTGCTGTTGTTTTGTTTTAAACATGCTCTGTGCCAGGGTTGGGATCAATTCCATTTCAATTCAGGAAGTACACTGAAATTCCAATTATATTCAATGAGGAAAATTTGGAATTGGAAATGGAATTTGGTTTACTTCCTGAATTGACTGGAATTGAAATGGAATTGACCCCAACCCTGATGCTAACCCTGAGACATGGCTGTAAGCTCCTATGGCATTACAGAAGGGTTAGCTTTATGTTGCAAGTAGTGAGTGAGTAGTGGGCGGCAGGAAGCTTAGTGAGTGTTGTGCCAGTAACCGAAAGGTCGCTGGTTCTAATCCCTGAGCCGACTAGGTGAAAAATCTGTCTGTGCCCTTGAGCAAGGCACTTAACCCTAATTGCTCCTGTAAGTCGCTCTGGATAAGAGCGTCTGCTAAATGACTAAAATGTAAAACGTAGTGTTTCAGTGCCTTTATGGTAGAATGTCATGTTGGTTGGGAGTTTTCGGACACCACCTCTCCTTCTCTTCAAGCCTGGCCGGCTCAACTAGCTCTCTGGGTTAGTGGACGGAAAAAGTCTAAATGAAATCCTTGGGACGTCCAACTCTGTCACCCCATTGAAGGTGACATTTTAAGCAGTTAAGATTAGGGTAAGGATAAGGGTTATGTTTTAGGGTAGGGATGTCCCAAGGATTGGATAGCACTAACCGTTAGTGGACAGGACTGGTTCCTGGCCTTGGAAGTTGATCAGGGCGGTTGGCAGGTTCCCTCCAAGCGACTCTTGTCAAGCAGATCACTCCCACAATGCACCACGGTCTGCAGACTTAGATCAGCTGCAGGTGTGGATAGGAGGGAGATAAATAAACTTAATAAACCTAGTAGTCCACTTCACATAACATAGTGTGTCTCTTTGCATTGAACTTAAAACACGCCCCCTATCAAACTGAGATCACTACAAATGAGTCTGTGCCGCTTCCATGTATTAAAGGTTCTGGATGTTGGCAACGAGGCCCTTTATCTACTGGCCCAGAGTCAGATGAAGCCCTTTATCTACTGGCCCAGAGTCAGATGAAGCCCTTTATCTACTGACCCAGAGTCAGATGAAGCCCTTTATCTACTGACCCAGAGTCAGATGAAGCCCTTTATCTACTGGCCCAGAGTCAGATGAAGCCCTTTATCTACTGGCCCAGAGTCAGATGAAGCCCTTTATCTACTGGCCCAGAGTCAGATGAAGCCCTTTATCTACTGACCCAGAGTCAGATGAAGCCCTTTATCTACTGGCCCAGAGTCAGATGAAGCCCTTTATCTACTGGCCCAGAGTCAGATGAAGCCCTTTATCTACTGACCCAGAGTCAGATGAAGCCCTTTATCTACTGGCCCAGAGTCAGATGAAGCCCTTTATCTACTGACCCAGAGTCAGATGAAGCCCTTTATCTACTGACCCAGAGTCAGATGAAGCCCTTTATCTACTGACCCAGAGTCAGATGAAGCCCTTTATCTACTGGCCCAGAGTCAGATGAAGCCCTTTATCTACTGGCCCAGAGTCAGATGAAGCCCTTTATCTACTGACCCAGAGATGAACTAATGGATAAAAAATGTATGTCTCTGCGTCCAGTATGGCGGAAGTTAGCCAATGCGAAGTAGCGTTAGTGCAATGACTGAAAGTCCACAGGAACAACTAGCATGCTAGCTGTTCCCAGAGACTTCCAGTCATTTTGCTAATGCTAGTTAGCAACTGCACTAACGCTAGTTGGTAACTTCCTTCAATCTGAACGCAGAGACATACAAATGGTATCGACGAGTTCATCTGACTCCGGGGAAGTAGATAAAGGGATTCATTGCCAAAATCCCAAACTATCCCTTTAATTATATTTTTGCTCACTTCTGATTTTAAACAAATGATCATTGATGATGAATGGTACATTAGCATGCTGTATTGAACCCCGTGGCTGGTACATTAGCATGCTGTATTGAACCCCGTGGCTGGTGGTGTTCTGGAAGATACAGGTGACCTATTGCTGCGTCCCTAATGGAATCTTATTCCCTACAAAGTGCACTATTCCTGAGCCCTGGTCAAAAGTAGTGCACTATATAGGGAATAGGGTGCCATTTTCCCTGGGAAAGACTGCAACCCAGTATCGTACTGACCTGGGTTGTGTTCATTACTGACTGAAATAGGGAGGGACTACCTGAACCAGCGGTCCAATGAGAAACACTTGTTTTCCGTTGCAAAACGTTTTTGCTACTGTGTGCCCGACTGAACACAGCCCTGCTTTAGGTTGTAATCCCTGGCTCCATCCCAAATGGCACCCTATTCCTTATATAGTGCACTACTTTAGACCTGGGCCCACAGGGCTTTGGTCAAAATGAGCGCACTACATAGAGAAAAGGTTTCCATTTGGGATACGGCCCCAGTCTGTGGCTGGCAGGCTGGCAGGCTGGCAGGCTGGCAGGCTGGCAGTGCCAATGATAAGGTTCCAGAAGTCATCATCTCCAATTAGCCTCGCTTTGCTCTTTCTATATCCCCTTACTGTTAGCGTTATGTGATTAATTATGTCAACAATCTTTCACTTTATGCCTGGGCTCCACTGTTTTATATTTCATTCGCACTGTACTGTGATTTTTATTTGTTTATAATTAAACTGCTATCTCTGTCCACTAATTACAATTGAAAAGTGCAAATAAATAAAATGAACTATTACAACCGAGGTAAGGTGTGTGTGTGGAACTCTGTCTGAGCATGTCTTGTATGGTTTCAGGAACGCTATGTCTAAGATGGATTTATCTGATGGCAGCATAGACTTGACATGTTTTATTGATATACCAAAACATCAAGCAGCATGGAGATAGAGAGCTACTTTAGAGGAACAACCGTCAGTCATAATCAGGGATTGGAACCGGTTCATGGAACATAACCGAAAATATTTATTTTTTTTCAAGGAACAGAATCAGAACTGTGTAGGAAAGTGATCTTTACTGTTCCGGAACAGAACCGTTATTTTAAAAGCGTGGGAACCGGTTAATAACGTTCTTCCGGTTAATAGCGTTCTTTTAAGTCATGGGCATTTTTTTCCAGTCCCACAAAAAAACATTACGCGTCAATCAGAAGCCCTCCCTCGGTCAATCAGAAGCCCTCCCTCGGTCAATCAGAAGCCCTCCCTCGGTCAATCAGAAGCCCTCCCTCGGTCAATCAGAAGCCCTTCCTCGGTCAATCAGAAGCGTGTTGTCCAGTGTCTGTCTGCCTGCTGACCATCTTCACCAGTGGGTGTGTGTATAGGCTACCTCCCCCTCTGAAGCATAGCTGTAACCTACTGATGTTACAAGCGTGATTCAGAAGGTGGGGAGAGAGATTTTAATTAGAGAAGAATGGATTAACTTTTTCAAGGCTAGTTAGGGATAGTATTAGCACGTTCCACGTTGGATTTATAACTACAAAAAAGTAAGAAGTGTTTTTAATTCGGGTGCTGCTCTGCAGCTCGCTAGCTCTGGTCCAACGTTAAACCAACTCTGAAGTTCAAAGGACATTCAGCGTTCCTCCATAGAAGCCGCTCCTCCGTAGGTATTATTCTGTGGACCTAATTCAGATAATGCATGTCATAACAAGATGCACACCGCAAGATTTCAGTTTGATCTTGAGCCCTACCCTTGTCTGTCCATCATGCATGTAAACGACTCACTGAGCAATAGCTTGCCTGTCCTATAGCAAGCTGCTCTATACACACTGAATGATTGGTGAAGTCATTTCATGTCGAGCTAAATGTAAAAATATATATATATTTCAGAGGTTTAAAAAGGAACAGAAAGGAATGATATTAACCAGTACTTTTCTGGGGTTCGAACCAGTTCAAAACTTTATTTTGCTGGTCGGAACAAAATAAATAATGGTTCTGTTCAGAATGAAACGATTGGAAAATAATTTCGGTTCCAACCCCTGGTCCTCTGTAGCTCAGCTGGTAGAGCACGGCGCTTGTAACGCCAAGGTAGTGGGTTCGATCCCCGGGACCACCCATACACAAAAATGTATGCACGCATGACTGTAAGTCGCTTTGGATAAAAGCGTCTGCTAAATGGCATATTATTATTATTATTATTATTATAATATAATCAACCTTCAACGCACTGGCTGGAGATAATGACATACTGTCCTCCTACTGATCAACACACTGGCTGGAGATAATGACATACTGTCCTCCTACTGATCAACACACTGGCTGGAGATAATGACATACTGTCCTCCTACTGATCAACACACTGGCTGGAGATAATGACATACTGTCCTCCTACTGATCAACACACTGGCTGGAGATAATGACATACTGTCCTATTACTGATCAACACACTGGCTGGAGATAATGACATACTGTCCTATTACTGATCAACACACTGGCTGGAGATAATGACATACTGTCCTCCTACTGATCAACACACTGGCTGGAGATAATGACATACTGTCCTCCTACTGATCAACACACTAGCTGGAGATAATGACATACTGTCCTCCTACTGATCAACACACTGGCTGGAGATAATGACATACTGTCCTCCTACTGATCAACACACTGGCTGGAGATAATGACATACTGTCCTATTACTGATCAACACACTGGCTGGAGATAATGACATACTGTCCTCCTACTGATCAACACACTGGCTGGAGATAATGACATACTGTCCTCCTACTGATCAACACACTAGCTGGAGATAATGACATACTGTCCTCCTACTGATCAACACACTGGCTGGAGATAATGACATACTGTCCTCCTACTGATCAACACACTGGCTGGAGATAATGACATACTGTCCTCCTACTGATCAACACTGGCTGGAGATAATGACATACTGTCCTCCTACTGATCAACACTGGCTGGAGATAATGACATACTGTCCTCCTACTGATCAACACTGGCTGGAGATAATGACATACTGTCCTCCTACTGATCAACACACTGGCTGGAGATAATGACATACTGTCCTCCTACTGATCAACACACTGGCTGGAGATAATGACATACTGTCCTCCTACTGATCAGCACACTGGCTGGAGATAATGACATACTGTCCTCCTACTGATCAACACACTGGCTGGAGATAATGACATACTGTCCTCCTACTGATCAACACACTGGCTGGAGATAATGACATACTGTCCTCCTACTGATCACACACTGGCTGGAGATAATGACATACTGTCCTACTACTGATCAACACACTGGCTGGAGATAATGACATACTGTCCTCCTACTGATCAACACACTGGCTGGAGATAATGACATACTGTCCTCCTACTGATCAGCACACTGGCTGGAGATAATGACATACTGTCCTCCTACTGATCAACACACTGGCTGGAGATAATGACATACTGTCCTCCTACTGATCAACACACTGGCTGGAGATAATGACATACTGTCCTCCTACTGATCAACACTGGCTGGAGATAATGACATACTGTCCTACTACTGATCAACACACTGGCTGGAGATAATGACATACTGTCCTACTACTGATCAGCATACTGGCTGGAGATAATGACATACTGTCCTCCTACTCATCAACACACTGGCTGGAGATAATGACATACTGTCCTCCTACTGATCAACACACTGGCTGGAGATAATGACATACTGTCCTACTACTGATCAACACACTGGCTGGAGATAATGACATACTGTCCTCCTACTGATCAACACTGGCTGGAGATAATGACATACTGTCCTACTACTGATCAGCATACTGGCTGGAGATAATGACATACTGTCCTATTACTGATCAACACACTGGCTGGAGATAATGACATACTGTCCTACTACTGATCAACACACTGGCTGGAGATAATGACATACTGTCCTACTACTGATCAGCATACTGGCTGGAGATAATGACATACTGTCCTCCTACTCATCAACACACTGGCTGGAGATAATGACATACTGTCCTCCTACTGATCAACACACTGGCTGGAGATAATGACATACTGTCCTCCTACTGATCAACACACTGGCTGGAGATAATGACATACTGTCCTCCTACTGATCAGCACACTGGCTGGAGATAATGACATACTGTCCTCCTACTGATCAACACACTGGCTGGATATAATGACATACTGTCCTCCTACTGATCAACACACTGGCTGGAGATAATGACATACTGTCCTCCTACTGATCAACACTGGCTGGAGATAATGACATACTGTCCTACTACTGATCAACACACTGGCTGGAGATAATGACATACTGTCCTACTACTGATCAGCATACTGGCTGGAGATAATGACATACTGTCCTCCTACTCATCAACACACTGGCTGGAGATAATGACATACTGTCCTCCTACTGATCAACACACTGGCTGGAGATAATGACATACTGTCCTACTACTGATCAACACACTGGCTGGAGATAATGACATACTGTCCTCCTACTGATCAACACTGGCTGGAGATAATGACATACTGTCCTACTACTGATCAGCATACTGGCTGGAGATAATGACATACTGTCCTATTACTGATCAACACACTGGCTGGAGATAATGACATACTGTCCTACTACTGATCAACACACTGGCTGGAGATAATGACATACTGTCCTACTACTGATCAGCATACTGGCTGGAGATAATGACATACTGTCCTCCTACTCATCAACACACTGGCTGGAGATAATGACATACTGTCCTCCTACTGATCAACACACTGGCTGGAGATAATGACATACTGTCCTACTACTGATCAACACACTGGCTGGAGATAATGACATACTGTCCTCCTACTGATCAACACTGGCTGGAGATAATGACATACTGTCCTATTACTGATCAACACACTGGCTGGAGATAATGACATACTGTCCTACTATATTTATGATGAATATTTCTATGATGAAAAGTGGGTCCTCCAGAGCTTCCTGTCCTCCAGAGCTTCCTGTCCTCCAGAGCTTCCTGTCCTCCAGAGCTCCCTGTCCTCCAGAGCTCCCTCTCCTCCAGAGCTCCCTGTCCTCCATAATCTCCTCCTCCAGTCGCTCCTTAGCTGGTCCACATACAGGATCTCTGGGCTCATATCCACAAAGCCTCTCAGAGTAAGAGTGCTGATCTAGAATCATTTTCACCTTTTAAATCATTATGGATAATATTATATGGACAGGTGGAGATCTGATCCCAGATCAGCAATCCTACTCTGAGAGGCTTTGAGGATGCCTGGCCTGCCCTCTCTGTGTTTGCCAGAGGATCAGTTCACTAGCCAGGAACGGGGTGGCCTGCCCTCTCTGTGTTTGCCAGAGGATCAGTTCACTAGCCAGGAACGGGGTGGCCTGCCCTCTCTGTGTTTGCCAGAGGATCAGTTCACTAGCCAGGAACGGGGTGGCCTGCCCTCTCTGTGTTTGCCAGAGGATCAGTTCACTAGCCAGGAACGGGGTGGCCTGCCCTCTCTGTGTTTGCCAGAGGATCCGTTCACTAGCCAGGAACGGGGTGGCCTGCCCTCTCTGTGTTTGCCAGAGGATCAGTTCACTAGCCAGGAACGGGGTGGCCTGCCCTCTCTGTGTTTGCCAGAGGACCAGTTCACTAGCCAGGAACGGGGTGGCCTGCCCTCTCTGTGTTTGCCAGAGGATCAGTTCACTAGCCAGGAACGGGGGTGGCCTGCCCTCTTGTGTTTGCCAGAGGATCCGTTCACTAGCCAGGAACGGGGTGGCCTGCCCTCTCTGTGTTTGCCAGAGGATCAGTTCACTAGCCAGGAACGGGGTGGCCTGCCCTCTCTGTGTTTGCCAGAGGATCAGTTCACTAGCCAGGAACGGGTGGCCTGCCCTCTCTGTGTTTGCCAGAGGATCAGTTCACTAGCCAGGAACGGGGTGGCCTGCCCTCTCTGTGTTTGCCAGAGGACCAGTTCACTAGCCAGGAACGGGGTGGCCTGCCCTCCCTGTGTTTGCCAGAGGATCAGTTCACTAGCCAGGAACGGGGTGGCCTGCCCTCTCTGTGTTTGCCAGAGGATCAGTTCACTAGCCAGGAACGGGGTGGCCTGCCCTCTCTGTGTTTGCCAGAGGATCAGTTCACTAGCCAGGAACGGGGTGGCCTGCCCTCTCTGTGTTTGCCAGAGGATCAGTTCACTAGCCAGGAACGGGGTGGCCTGCCCTCTCTGTGTTTGCCAGAGGATCAGTTCACTAGCCAGGAACGGGGTGGCCTGCCCTCTCTGTGTTTGCCAGAGGACCAGTTCACTAGCCAGGAACGGGGTGGCCTGCCCTCCCTGTGTTTGCCAGAGAACCAGTTCACTAGCCAGGAACGGGGTGGCCTGCCCTCTCTGTGTTTGCCAGAGGATCAGTTCACTAGCCAGGAACGGGGTGGCCTGCCCTCTCTGTGTTTGCCAGAGGATCAGTTCACTAGCCAGGAACGGGGTGGCCTGCCCTCCCTGTGTTTGCCAGAGGACCAGTTCACTAGCCAGGAACGGGGTGGCCTGCCCTCCCTGTGTTTGCCAGAGGACCAGTTCACTAGCCAGGAACGGGGTGGCCTGCCCTCCCTGTGTTTGCCAGAGGATCAGTTCACTAGCCAGGAACGGGGTGGCCTGCCCTCTCTGTGTTTGCCAGAGGATCAGTTCACTAGCCAGGAACGGGGTGGCCTGCCCTCTCTGTGTTTGCCAGAGGATCAGTTCACTAGCCAGGAACGGGGTGGCCTGCCCTCTCTGTGTTTGCCAGAGGATCAGTTCACTAGCCAGGAACGGGGTGGCCTGCCCTCTCTGTGTTTGCCAGAGGATCAGTTCACTAGCCAGGAACGGGGTGGCCTGCCCCTCTGTGTTTGCCAGAGGACCAGTTCACTAGCCAGGAACGGGGTGGCCTGCCCTCCTGTGTTTGCCAGAGGACCAGTTCACTAGCCAGGAACGGGGTGGCCTGCCCTCTCTGTGTTTGCCAGAGGATCAGTTCACTAGCCAGGAACGGGGTGGCCTGCCCTCTCTGTGTTTGCCAGAGGATCAGTTCACTAGCCAGGAACGGGGTGGCCTGCCCTCCCTGTGTTTGCCAGAGGACCAGTTCACTAGCCAGGAACGGGGTGGCCTGCCCTCCCTGTGTTTGCCAGAGGATCAGTTCACTAGCCAGGAACGGGGTGGCCTGCCCTCCCTGTGTTTGCCAGAGGATCAGTTCACTAGCCAGGAACGGGGTGGCCTGCCCTCTCTGTGTTTGCCAGAGGATCCGTTCACTAGCCAGGAACGGGGTGGCCTGCCCTCCCTGTGTTTGCCAGAGGACCAGTTCACTAGCCAGGAACGGGGTGGCCTGCCCTCTCTGTGTTTGCCAGAGGACCAGTTCACTAGCCAGGAACGGGGTGGCCTGCCCTCCCTGTGTTTGCCAGAGGACCAGTTCACTAGCCAGGAACGGGGTGGCCTGCCCTCCCTGTGTTTGCCAGAGGACCAGTTCACTAGCCAGGAACGGGGTGGCCTGCCCTCCCTGTGTTTGCCAGAGGACCAGTTCACTAGCCAGGAACGGGGGTGGCCTGCCCTCTCTGTGTTTGCCAGAGGACCAGTTCACTAGCCAGGAACGGGGTGGCCTGCCCTCCCTGTGTTTGCCAGAGGACCAGTTCACTAGCCAGGAACGGGTGGCCTGCCCTCCCTGTGTTTGCCAGAGGACCAGTTCACTAGCCAGGAACGGGGTGGCCTGCCCTCCCTGTGTTTGCCAGAGGATCAGTTCACTAGCCAGGAACGGGGTGGCCTGCCCTCCCTGTGTTTGCCAGAGGACCAGTTCACTAGCCAGGAACGGGGTGGCCTGCCCTCCCTGTGTTTGCCAGAGGACCAGTTCACTAGCCAGGAACGGGGTGGCCTGCCCTCTCTGTGTTTGCCAGAGGACCAGTTCACTAGCCAGGAACGGGGTGGCCTGCCCTCCCTGTGTTTGCCAGAGGACCAGTTCACTAGCCAGGAACGGGGTGGCCTGCCCTCTCTGTGTTTGCCAGAGGACCAGTTCACTAGCCAGGAATGGGGTGGCCTGCCCTCTCTGTGTTTGCCAGAGGACCAGTTCACTAGCCAGGAACGGGGTGCCATTTGGGATGCTTACCCAGCATGTTATTGCTTCTACTACAAGTGGAGATGTGATTCATATGATAAAATAATATGTTCTTTCAAATTAGATAATTCAAGTGAAGTAGCTTCATCACAAAACAAAATTCAAAAACGTTTACACGTTCATTTTTATACAAGGTTTCCAATGCAATCATCACACTGTTTAAGGGCTAGTGTGTTAGCCTGCCACCTTTAGAGTGGTTTCACTAAGGGCTAGTGTGTTAGCCTGGCACCTTTAGAGTGGTTTCACTAAGGGCTAGTGTGTTAGCCTGGCACCTTAAGAGTGGTTTCACTAAGGGCTAGTGTGTTAGCCTGCCACCTTTAGAGTGGTTTCACTAAGGGCTAGTGTGTTAGCCTGGCACCTTTAGAGTGGTTTCACTAAGGGCTAGTGTGTTAGCCTGCCACCTTTAGAGTGGTTTCACTAAGGGCTAGTGTGTTAGCCTGGCACCTTTAGAGTGGTTTCACTAAGGGCTAGTGTGTTAGCCTGGCACCTTTAGAGTGGTTTCACTAAGGGCTAGTGTGTTAGCCTGGCACCTTTAGAGTGGTTTCACTAAGGGCTAGTGTGTTAGCCTGGCACCTTTAGAGTGGTTTCACTAAGGGCTAGTGTGTTAGCCTGGCACCTTTAGAGTGGTTTCACTAAGGGCTAGTGTGTTAGCCTGGCACCTTTAGAGTGGTTTCACTAAGGGCTAGTGTGTTAGCCTGGCACCTTTAGAGTGGTTTCACTAAGGGCTAGTGTGTTAGCCTGCCACCTTTAGAGTGGTTTCACTAAGGGCTAGTGTGTTAGCCTGCCACCTTTAGAGTGGTTTCACTGGACGTGAAGTAAAACAATGATGACAATTCAGTCTGCTTTCACCAGGCTAAGTTACCAGTTTCACTGGGCTAAGTTACCAGTTTCACTGGGCTAAGTTACCAGTTTCCCCGGGTAAGTTACCAGTTTCCCCCGGCTAAGTTACCAGTTTCCCCCGGGCTAAGTTACCAGTTTCACCAGGCTAAGTTACCAGTTTCACCAGGCTAAGTTACCAGTTTCCCCCGGGCTAAGTTACCAGTTTCACTGGGCTAAGTTACCAGTTTCCCCGGGCTAAGTTACCAGTTTCACTGGGCTAAGTTACCAGTTTCCCCCGGGTAAGTTACCAGTTTCCCCCGGCTAAGTTACCAGTTTCCCCCGGGCTAAGTTACCAGTTTCACCAGGCTAAGTTACCAGTTTCACCAGGCTAAGTTGCCAGTTTCACCAGGCTAAGTTACCAGTTTCACCAGGCTAAATTACCAGTTTCCCCCGGGCTAAGTTACCAGTTTCACTGGGCTAAGTTACCAGTTTCACTGGGCTAAGTTACCAGTTTCCCCCGGCTAAGTTACCAGTTTCCCCGGCTAAGTACCAGTTTCCCCCGGGCTAAGTTACCAGTTTCCCCCGGCTAAGTACCAGTTTCCCCCGGGCTAAGTTACCAGTTTCCCCCGGCTAAGTAACCAGTTTCCCCCGGCTAAGTTACCAGTTTCTCCCGGGCTAAGTTACCAGTTTCCCCCGGCTAAGTACCAGTTTCCCCCGGGCTAAGTTACCAGTTTCACCAGGCTAAGTTACCAGTTTCCCCCGGGCTAAGTTACCAGTTTCCCCCGGCTAAGTACCAGTTTCCCCGGGCTAAGTTACCAGTTTCCCCCGGGCTAAGTTACCAGTTTCCCCCGGGCTAAGTTACCAGTTTCCCCCGGGCTAAGTTACCAGTTTCCCCCAGCTAAGTACCAGTTTCCCCCGGGCTAAGTTACCAGTTTCACCAGGCTAAGTTACCAGTTTCCCCCGGGCTAAGTTACCAGTTTCCCCCGGCTAACTACCAGTTTCCCCCGGGCTAAGTTACCAGTTTCACCAGGCTAAGTTACCAGTTTCACCAGGCTAAGTTACCAGTTTCACCAGGCTAAGTTACCAGTTTCTCCCGGGCTAAGTTGCCAGTTTCCCCCGGGCTAAGTTACCAGTTTCACCAGGCTAAGTTACCAGTTTCACCAGGCTAAGTTACCAGTTTCCCCCGGGCTAAGTTACCAGTTTCACTGGGCTAAGTTACCAGTTTCCCCCGGGCTAAGTTACCAGTTTCACTGGGCTAAGTTACCAGTTTCCCCCGGGTAAGTTACCAGTTTCCCCCGGCTAAGTTACCAGTTTCCCCCGGGCTAAGTTACCAGTTTCACCAGGCTAAGTTACCAGTTTCACTGGGCTAATTGACCAGTTTCACCGGGCTAATTGACCAGTTTCACTGGGCTAAGTTACCAGTTTCACCGGGCTAAGTTACCAGTTTCCCCCGGCCTAAGTTACCAGTTTCCCCCGGGCTAAGTTACCAGTTTCACCGGGCTAAGTTACCAGTTTCTGTCTCCTGTTACTAGTTTCTGTCTCCATCGACTGTGCCCGACGGCACAGTCGATGGCATGGCACGCAACCATTGGTTGATGCATGCAACGTCTGCTCAGGGGAGCGTGCCCTACATCATGATGTGGTTAGCTGGTACGTAAACACCTAGCCAGGTGATGTAAGGTCTGGCATGCGTCTGCAATGTAGTTGGGCAGGAATTTAACCGTATTCAGGAGACGCCTTCCCTGTCACTGGAAACCATGTCAGAGAGAGAGTTCCCTTTCAACATACGTGACTCTAATCTCTCAGATCACCTGATGTGTTGTTATCAACAGGGATTTCTTCATTTCACCATCTTCGCTTTTTTGGTTTTTCTAGTGTCACAATAACACAATTCCTCACTATCTCTAGTGTAAACAAAACATAATTAAATACATCAAAATACATACAAAACATAAAGGCCAAAAATATCCCTTATCAGTTGTCACCACATGTAAACACCAACGGACCAAGAAGTAAAGCAACTCCATAATTCATATTGATGATTGTTTTACATCGCTGATTAGAAGACCATACTGTCCTATATCTGTTATGATGACTTTCTGGTTTTGAGAAGTTCAAGATGCAAGAATTTACTTAGACATTCTGTGGAGATTTTATACCAAGTATTTATTGGATCACGAGCTCGTGGGTTCATCTAACAAACGGACATGGCTTTGCCCTTCGTCAGTTGAACTGCCCCATACACACAAATCTCACAGCTTTTATACTCTTGGTTATCCTTCCTTTCACATACATCTGGCAACCATCATAGTCACTCCCTTTCTCTGTTGTTATTACCATTTGCCCCAAGTCATTACATCCTGTCCATCACTCATGCTATCATAAACATCACTAATCTACCTTGACATAAGGAATGTAGACTTCATGGCCCCAAACCACTTAATCCCGTAACTCTACCTCTGTTCCACACGATACTATGCCCTGACATCATAACAATATCTTACTATTTAACCATGCTTTATCAGTTGGGGCTTGAGATCCAATTTGATCGGATTTAACAGTACAGGAGGGTTGTACCGCGTCATGGGGGGGTGGGTGATCTCTGGTTGTCTAATAGTGGATCTCTCTTAGACCCATAAGAAGATGGTGATGGTGATCGGTCCTTCTCTTAGACCCAGAGACCGTTGTCAGGGTCAGTCCAGTCCCGTGTAGAGCATGGCGCTTGCAACGACAGGATTGTGGGTTCGATTCCCACGGGGGACCAGTATGAAAAATGTATGAACTCACTAACTGTAAGTGTCTCTGGATCAGAGCGTCTGCTAAATGACTCACTAACTGTAAGTGTCTCTGGATAAGAGCGTCTGCTAAATGACTCACTAACTGTAAGTGTCTCTGGATAAGAGCGTCTGCTAAATGACTCACTAACTGTAAGTGGCTCTGGATAAGAGCGTCTACTAAATGACTCACTAACTGTAAGTGGCTCTGGATAAGAGCGTCTGCTAAATGACTCACTAACTGTAAGTGGCTCTGGATAAGAGCGTCTGCTAAATGACTCACTAACTGTAAGTGGCTCTGGATAAGAGCGTCTGCTAAATGACTCACTAACTGTAAGTGGCTCTGGATAAGAGCGTCTGCTAAATGACTCACTAACTGTAAGTGGCTCTGGATAAGAGCGTCTGCTAAATGACTCACTAACTGTAAGTGGCTCTGGATAAGAGCGTCTGCTAAATGACTCACTAACTGTAAGTGGCTCTGGATAAGAGCGTCTGCTAAATGACTCACTAACTGTAAGTGGCTCTGGATAAGAGCGTCTGCTAAATGACTCACTAACTGTAAGTGGCTCTGGATAAGAGCGTCTGCTAAATGACTCACTAACTGTAAGTCGCTCTGGATAAGAGCGTCTGCTAAATGTACAGCAGGCATCTCCACAGCTCAGGTCTGACATATGAGTGGTAGATGTCTCCCTGAGCTGGGATTCCTGTGGGACTCAGTCAAGGCTGAGCTGGGATTCCTGTGGGACTCAGTCAAGGCTGAGCTGTGATTCCTGTGGGACTCAGTCAAGGCTGAGCTGTGATTCCTGTGGGACTCAGTCAAGGCTGAGCTGTGATTCCTGTGGGACTCAGTCAAGGCTGAGCTGTGATTCCTGTGGGACTCAGTCAAGGCTGAGCTGTGATTCCTGTGGGACTCAGTCAAGGTGTCTAGACCTGCTAGACTATATTAGGACACTGGACTGCTCCCAAAACACCTGGATACCGAGGGCTTAACATGGTCAGAGAGGTTTGTCTCTTCTGGTTTCTCCTGGACCATTTAGTCCATCTGATGCGATCTATAGTACAGATTAAAAAACCCAGTTTAAAATCAGTAATATGATCCGTTCCAGAGGTCCACCGTGACAGTCTTGGAGGAAACAACAGATGAACCGTCAGTCTGGTGGTGAGTCCGTCTCCCTCTCGGGGGGTCTGGTCCGTCTCCCTCTCAGGGGGTCCGGTCCGTCTCCCTCTCAGGGGGTCCGGTCCGTCTCCCTCTCAGGGGGTCCGGTCCGTCTCCCTCTCAGGGGGTCCGGTCCGTCTCCCTCTCAGGGGGTCCGGTCCGTCTCCCTCTCAGGGGGTCCGGTCCGTCTCCCTCTCAGGGGGTCCGGTCCGTCTCCCTTTCAGGGGGTCTGGTCCGTCTCCCTCTCAGGGGGTCTGGCGTGTGAGTCTCTCTAGAAGAGGTTCTCCCTCTCTCTCCCTCTCAGGGGGCGTGTCTCCAGGGCAGAAGAGGAGGTTCTCCCTCTCTTTCCCTCGCTGTAAGGTGAAGGCTCTCTTTCTCTCTCCATGACTGAATCCTTCTCAGGGTGTAATGTGGGGAGTTGATCCCGCTCTGTCCTCAGTCCTCAGGGGGTTTAGACTAAACACAGAAAGACAACAACAAAGTTGGGGTCCAACCCAGCCCTCCCTCCCTCAATATTAGACCGTAGTCATCATGCATGTAGACAAGGGGAAGGCTTAACATTAGCCCAACGCTGTCAGAACATTGTCAGAAGAACATTGTCACAATGTCAGGGCTAGCGCCCGGGGCTTGGTGGCCCGGTGGAAGGGTGGCCCGGGGCTTGGTGGCCCGGTGGAAGGGTGGCGAGCCCAGGACCTTTCTCCCCTCTAGAGCAGGGAGCTGGGGCTCTCTGGGGGAGGTGGAAGGGGTGGTGTGGAGGTGTGTCTGGGGCTTTGACCAGGGGCTCTCTGGGGGAGGGGGAGGGGGTGGTGAGGAGGTGTGTCTGGGGCTGTGACCAGGGGCTCTCTGGGGGAGGGGGGGGGTGGTGTGTGTGGGGCTGTGGTGCATGGGCAGGATGTCGTAGTGGCTGGGGATGAGGCCGCTGGGTAGGTGGCTGCTCCGGGGAAGGTTGTAGGGATTCTGGGAGAAACCGGTGGCCATGCTGTTTGGCCCCTGTAGAATACTTACTGTTGGCTCTGTGAGAGAGAGAGAGAGAGAGAGAGAGGGGGACACAGAAAGAGGAGAGAGAGAGAGAGAGAGAGAGAGAGAGAGAGAGAGAGAGAGAGAGAGAGAGAGAGAGAGAGAGGGGATAGAGAGAGAGGGAGGATAGAGAGAGAGGGGAGAGGGGGGGGGAGACGGGGAGAGAGAGAGAGAGAGAGAGAGAGAGAGAGAGAGAGAGAGAGAGAATTGAACACACTAAAAATGACTCATACCTTGGTCTGACCATATCTGCATCGGGAAACTTTAATATGGCAGTGAATGCACTCAAAGAAAAAGCAGAGCATTGTATGCTTTCTAGTGGCAATGAAAATACAGAAAGGATCATTACAATTTTGGCTACATCTAAATTCAAGTCCAAATTCAAGTCTCCAATTTAAAGCACTTCAAACCCAAGAGCTGAGCCCAGAAACGAGCCCTCTCAGTCAGCTGGTGTTGGACCGAACCAACCAAGCTGACACCAGCACTGCTTCAAAAGAAAGAATTCTAATAAACAAAACCATGAACCAATCAAAGGACTCATATTTACAACATTGGAAAAACGAAACAAAATCCCAAAGCAGAGTAAATTGCTATCTGGCCCTAAAACAGAGAATATGAATTGGCTGATTATCTCTACTCTGTCAGAGATACGAAGCAGAGACAGATCCATACCAAGTACAGGCTGAGTGACCACCAATTGGCAATAGAAACCGGCAGACATAAAAAGACATGGCTACCCAAAGAGGAGCGTATATGTGGTCACTGCACGACAGGGGGGGTAGAAACAGAGATGCACTTTCTCCTTTACTGTGATCAATATTCCTCACAAAGACATTCATTATTCACAGAAATTACTACATTTATTCCAAATTGGAACTTATTAAACCCAGAGGAAAAACTAAAAATAGTAATGGGCGAAGGAGCAATGGCTCCTCTTGCAGACAAATATGTATTTGCCTGCCATAGCCTGAGGGACACTGAATAATAACATCTGCATAGTAAATAGTAACTTACTTATTATTATTAGTATTATTATTATTAGTGGTTTTATTGTTATTAATATTATTGTTGTTGTTGTGATAATGATTCTAAATAGTAGTGGTACTGGTAGTAGGGGTGATGGTAATGATAGCAGTTTAATGGTGGTGGTGGTGGTAGTAGTAGTAATGATGATGGTAGTAGGGGTGATGGTAATGATATCAGTTTAATGATGGTGGTGGTAGTAGTAGTAGTAATGATGATGGTAGTAGGGGTGATGGTAATGATATCAGTTTAATGATGGTGGTGGTAGTAGTAGTAGTAATGATGATGGTAGTAGGGGTGATGGTAATAATAGCAGTTTAATGGTGGTGGTGGTAGTAGTAGTAATGATGATGGTAGTAGGGGTGATGGTAATAATAGCAGTTTAATGGTGGTGGTGGTAGTAGTAGTAGTAATGATGATGGTAGTAGGGGTGATGGTAATATAGCAGTTTAATGGTGGTGGTGGTAGTAGTAGTAGTAATGATGATGGTAGTAGGGGTGATGGTAATATAGCAGTTTAATGGTGGTGGTGGTGGTAGTAGTAGTAATGATGATGGTAGTAGGGGTGATGGTAATAATAGCAGTTTAATGATGGTGGTGGTAGTAGTAGTAGTAATGATGATGGTAGTAGGGGTGATGGTAATGATAGCAGTTTGATGATGGTGGTGGTAGTAGTAGTAGTAATGATGATGGTAGTAGGGGTGATGGTAATGATAGCAGTTTAATGGTGGTGGTGGTAGTAGTAGTAGTAATGATGATGGTAGTAGGGGTGATGGTAATGATAGCAGTTTAATGATGGTGGTGGTAGTAGTAGTAGTAATGATGATGGTAGTAGGGGTGATGGTAATGATAGCAGTTTAATGGTGGTGGTGGTAGTAGTAGTAATGATGATGGTAGTAGGGGTGATGGTAATTATAGCAGTTTAATGGTGGTGGTGGTGGTAGTAGTAGTAATGATGATAGTAGTAGGGGTGATGGTAATGATAGCAGTTTAATGATGGTGGTGGTAGTAGTAGTAGTAATGATGATGGTAGTAGGGGTGATGGTAATGATAGCAGTTTAATGATGGTGGTGGTAGTAGTAGTAATGATGATGGTAGTAGGGGTGATGGTAATGATGGTGGTAGTAGTAGTAGTAATGATGATGGTAGTAGAGGTGATGGTAATGATAGCAGTTTAATGGTGGTGGTGGTAGTAGTAGTAGTAATGATGATGGTAGTAGGGGTGATGGTAATGATAGCAGTTTAATGATGGTGGTGGTAGTAGTAATGATGATAGTAGTAGGGGTGATGGTAATGATAGCAGTTTAATGATGGTGGTGGTAGTAGTAGTAGTAGTAATGATGATGGTAGTAGGGGTGATGGTAATGATAGCAGTTTAATGATGGTGGTGGTAGTAGTAGTAGTAATGATGATGGTAGTAGGGGTGATGGTAATGATGGTGGTGGTAGTAGTAGTAGTAATGATGATGGTAGTAGGGGTGATGGTAATGATAGCAGTTTAATGGTGGTGGTGGTAGTAGTAGTAGTAATGATGATGGTAGTAGGGGTGATGGTAATGATAGCAGTTTAATGATGGTGGTGGTAGTAGTAGTAGTAATGATGATGGTAGTAGGGGTGATGGTAATGATAGCAGTTTAATGATGGTGGTGGTAGTAGTAGTAGTAATGATGATGGTAGTAGGGGTGATGGTAATGATAGCAGTTTAATGATGGTGGTGGTAGTAGTAGTAGTAATGATGATGGTAGTAGGGGTGATGGTAATGATAGCAGTTTAATGATGGTGGTGGTAGTAGTAGTAATGATGATGGTAGTAGGGGTGATGGTAATGATATCAGTTTAATGATGGTGGTGGTAGTAGTAATGATGATGGTAGTAGGGGTGATGGTAATGATAGCAGTTTAATGATGGTGGTAGTAGTAGTAGTAGTAGTAATGATGATGGTAGTAGGGGTGATGGTAATGATATCAGTTTAATGATGGTGGTAGTAGTAATGATGATGGTAGTAGGGGTGATGGTAATGATATCAGTTTAATGATGGTGGTAGTAGTAGTAGTAATGATGATGGTAGTAGGGGTGATGGTAATGATATCAGTTTAATGATGGTGGTGGTAGTAGTAATGATGATGGTAGTAGGGGTGATGGTAATATAGCAGTTTAATGATGGTGGTAGTAGTAGTAGTAGTAATGATGATGGTAGTAGGGGTGATGGTAATGATATCAGTTTAATGATGGTGGTGGTAGTAGTAATGATGATGGTAGTAGGGGTGATGGTAATGATAGCAGTTTAATGATGGTGGTGGTAGTAGTAGTAGTAATGATGATGGTAGTAGGGGTGATGGTAATGATAGCAGTTTAATGATGGTGGTGGTAGTAGTAGTAGTAATGATGATGGTAGTAGGGGTGATGGTAATGATAGCAGTTTAATGATGGTGGTGGTAGTAGTAATGATGATGGTAGTAGGGGTGATGGTAATGATAGCAGTTTAATGATGGTGGTAGTAGTAGTAGTAGTAATGATGATGGTAGTAGGGGTGATGGTAATGATATCAGTTTAATGATGGTGGTAGTAGTAGTAGTAATGATGATGGTAGTAGGGGTGATGGTAATGATATCAGTTTAATGATGGTGGTGGTAGTAGTAATGATGATGGTAGTAGGGGTGATGGTAATATAGCAGTTTAATGATGGTGGTAGTAGTAGTAGTAGTAATGATGATGGTAGTAGGGGTGATGGTAATGATATCAGTTTAATGATGGTGGTGGTAGTAGTAATGATGATGGTAGTAGGGGGTGATGGTAATGATAGCAGTTTAATGATGGTGGTGGTAGTAGTAGTAGTAATGATGATGGTAGTAGGGGTGATGGTAATGATAGCAGTTTAATGATGGTGGTGGTAGTAGTAGTAGTAATGATGATGGTAGTAGGGGTGATGGTAATGATAGCAGTTTAATGATGGTGGTGGTAGTAGTAATGATGATGGTAGTAGGGGTGATGGTAATGATAGCAGTTTAATGATGGTGGTAGTAGTAGTAGTAGTAATGATGATGGTAGTAGGGGTGATGGTAATGATATCAGTTTAATGATGGTGGTGGTGTAGTAGTAGTAATGATGATGGTAGTAGGGGTGATGGTAATGATATCAGTTTAATGATGGTGGTGGTAGTAGTAGTAATGATGATGGTAGTAGGGGTGATGGTAATGATATCAGTTTAATGATGGTGGCGGTAGTAGTAATGATGATGGTAGTAGGGTGATGGTAATGATAGCAGTTTAATGATGGTGGTAGTAGTAGTAGTAGTAATGATGATGGTAGTAGGGGTGATGGTAATGATATCAGTTTAATGATGGTGGTGGTAGTAGTAATGATGATGGTAGTAGGGGTGATGGTAATGATAGCAGTTTAATGATGGTGGTGGTAGTAGTAGTAGTAATGATGATGGTAGTAGGGGTGATGGTAATGATAGCAGTTTAATGATGGTGGTGGTAGTAGTAGTAGTAATGATGATGGTAGTAGGGGTGATGGTAATGATAGCAGTTTAATGATGGTGGTGGTAGTAGTAGTAGTAATGATGATGGTAGTAGGGGTGATGGTAATGATAGCAGTTTAATGATGGTGGTGGTAGTAGTAGTAGTAATGATGATGGTAGTAGGGGTGATGGTAATGATAGCAGTTTGATGATGGGGGTGGTAGTAGTAGTAGTAATGATGATGGTAGTAGGGGTGATGGTAATGATAGCAGTTTAATGATGGTGGTGGTAGTAGTAGTAGTAGTAATGATGATGGTAGTAGGGGTGATGGTAATGATATCAGTTTAATGATGGTGGTGGTAGTAGTAGTAATGATGATGGTAGTAGGGGTGATGGTAATGATATCAGTTTAATGATGGTGGTGGTAGTAGTAGTGGTAATGATGATGGTAGTAGGGGTGATGGTAATGATAGCAGTTTAATGATGGTGGTGGTAGTAGTAATGATGATGGTAGTAGGGGTGATGGTAATGATAGCAGTTTAATGATGGTGGTAGTAGTAGTAGTAGTAATGATGATGGTAGTAGCGGTGATGGTAATGATATCAGTTTAATGATGGTGGTGGTAGTAGTAGTAGTAATGATGATGGTAGTAGGGGTGATGGTAATGATATCAGTTTAATGATGGTGGTGGTAGTAGTAGTAATGATGATGGTAGTAGCGGTGATGGTAATGATATCAGTTTAATGATGGTGGTGGTAGTAGTAATGATGATGGTAGTAGGGGTGATGGTAATGATAGCAGTTTAATGATGGTGGTAGTAGTAGTAGTAGTAATGATGATGGTAGTAGGGGTGATGGTAATGATATCAGTTTAATGATGGTGGTGGTAGTAGTAATGATGATGGTAGTAGGGGTGATGGTAATGATAGCAGTTTAATGATGGTGGTAGTAGTAGTAGTAGTAATGATGATGGTAGTAGGGGTGATGGTAATGATATCAGTTTAATGATGGTGGTGGTAGTAGTAATGATGATGGTAGTAGGGGTGATGGTAATGATAGCAGTTTAATGATGGTGGTAGTAGTAGTAGTAGTAATGATGATGGTAGTAGGGGTGATGGTAATGATATCAGTTTAATGATGGTGGTGGTAGTAGTAATGATGATGGTAGTAGGGGTGATGGTAATGATAGCAGTTTAATGATGGTGGTGGTAGTAGTAGTAGTAATGATGATGGTAGTAGGGGTGATGGTAATGATAGCAGTTTAATGATGGTGGTGGTAGTAGTAATGATGATGGTAGTAGGGGTGATGGTAATGATAGCAGTTTAATGATGGTGGTGGTAGTAGTAGTAGTAATGATGATGGTAGTAGGGGTGATGGTAATGATAGCAGTTTGATGATGGGGGTGGTAGTAGTAGTAGTAGTAATGATGATGGTAGTAGGGGTGATGGTAATGATATCAGTTTAATGATGGTGGTGGTAGTAGTAGTAGTAGTAATGATGATGGTAGTAGGGGTGATGGTAATGATATCAGTTTAATGATGGTGGTGGTAGTAGTAATGATGATGGTAGTAGGGGTGATGGTAATGATATCAGTTTAATGATGGTGGTGGTAGTAGTAGTGGTAATGATGATGGTAGTAGGGGTGATGGTAATGATAGCAGTTTAATGATGGTGGTGGTAGTAGTAATGATGATGGTAGTAGGGGTGATGGTAATGATAGCAGTTTAATGATGGTGGTGGTAGTAGTAGTAGTAATGATGATGGTAGTAGGGGTGATGGTAATGATAGCAGTTTAATGATGGTGGTGGTGATAGTAGTAGTAATGATGATGGTAGTAGCGGTGATGGTAATGATATCAGTTTAATGATGGTGGTGGTAGTAGTAATGATGATGGTAGTAGGGGTGATGGTAATGATAGCAGTTTAATGATGGTGGTGGTAGTAGTAGTAGTAATGATGATGGTAGTAGGGGTGATGGTAATGATAGCAGTTTAATGATGGTGGTGGTGATAGTAGTAGTAATGATGATGGTAGTAGCGGTGATGGTAATGATAGCAGTTTAATGATGGTGGTAGTAGTAGTAGTAATGATGATGGTAGTAGGGGTGATGGTAATGATAGCAGTTTAATGATGGTGGTGGTAGTAGTAGTAGTAATGATGATGGTAGTAGGGGGTGATGGTAATGATAGCAGTTTAATGATGGTGGTGGTAGTAGTAGTAGTAGTAATGATGATGGTAGTAGGGGTGATGGTAATGATAGCAGTTTAATGATGGTGGTGGTAGTAGTAGTAGTAGTAATGATGATGGTAGTAGGGGTGATGGTAATGATAGCAGTTTAATGATGGTGGTGGTAGTAGTAGTAATGATGATGGTAGTAGGGGTGATGGTAATGATATCAGTTTAATGATGATGGTAGTTGTAGTACTGATGTAATGGTGAGGATGACAGTTAGTTATTAGTTAGTTAGAGTTTCATTTTCCATGTTTAGCCTTTTCTATTTATTATATTTCTACTGTTGACTGTTGTTATTATTTATTACCATTTTATATTATTATTCTTTGTTATTGTATTAGAATGTTTATTGTATACGTTGTTGCTTTGGCAATATTGACGCAGTGTTTTCCACTCCAATAAAGCAGCTTGAATTTGAGAGAGAGAGAGAAGAGAGAGAGAGACTAGAATGCTATTTGGCCCTAAACAGAGAGTACACAGTGGCAGAATACCTGACCACTGTGACTGACCCGAACGTAATGAAAGTTTTGACTATGTACAGACTCAGTGAGCATAGCCTTGCTATTGAGAAAGGCCGCCGTTGGCAGACCTGGCTCTCAAGAGAAGACAGGCTATGTGCACACTGTCCACAAAACAAGGTGGAAACTGAGCTGCACTTCCTAACCTGAGAGAAAGAGAGAAATAGGCAGATAGAGGGAGTGAAGAGGAGGGAGTATTGGTATTTATTATGGATCCCCATTAGTTCCTACCAAGGCAGCAGCTACTCTTCCTGGGGTTTATTATGGATCCCCATTAGTTCCTGCCAAGGCAGCAGCTACTCTTCCTGGGGTTTATTATGGATCCCCATTAGTTCCTGCCAAGGCAGCAGCTACTCTTCCTGGGGTTTATTATGGATCCCCATTAGTTCCTGCCAAGGCAGCAGCTACTCTTCCTGGGGTTTATTATGGATCCCCATTAGTTCCTGCCAAGGCAGCAGCTACTCTTCCTGGGGTTTATTATGGATCCCCATTAGTTCCTGCCAAGGCAGCAGCTACTCTTCCTGGGGTTTATTATGGATCCCCATTAGTTCCTGCCGAGGCAGCAGCTACTCTTCCTGGGGTTTATTATGGATCCCCATTAGTTCCTGCCAAGGCAGCAGCTACTCTTCCTGGGGTTTATTATGGATCCCCATTAGTTCCTACCAAGGCAGCAGCTACTCTTCCTGGGGTTTATTATGGATCCTCATTAGTTCCTGCCAAGGCAGCAGCTACTCTTCCTGGGGTTTATTATGGATCCCCATTAGTTCCTGCCAAGGCAGCAGCTACTCTTCCTGGGGTTTATTATGGATCCCCATTAGTTCCTGCCAAGGCAGCAGCTACTCTTCCTGGGGTTTATTATGGATCCCCATTAGTTCCTGCCAAGGCAGCAGCTACTCTTCCTGGGGTTTATTATGGATCCCCATTAGTTCCTGCCAAGGCAGCAGCTACTCTTCCTGGGGTTTATTATGGATCCCCATTAGTTCCTGCCAAGGCAGCAAATACTCTTCCTGGGGTCCAGCAAAATTAAGGCAGTTATACATTTTAAAAACATTACAATACATTCATAACAGATTTCACAACATATTAAGTGTAGTGAAGAGGAGAGAGAGAAGAGGAGAGAGTGAAGAGGCCCTCTCAAGGTGCCATTCTTTTAGTTTAGGGCCTGATTCAGAGTTGAGATAAGCACATACAGGCAACTTTAATTTCCGTACCAGTCTCCCATTGACGTCAATGAATGAGTCACACAAAAGTCAGTCATGCTTCCTTATCTCAGCTCTGAATCTAGCCCTGCCTTAGCCTCTTGAGAACCCACCCGATAGCCCCTAAACACCCCCAGAGAGCTCCTAAACACCCCCAGAGAGCCCCTAAACACCCCCAGAGAGCCCCTAAACACCCCCAGAGAGCTCCTAAACACCCCCAGAGCCCCTAAACACCCCCAGAGAGCCCCTAAACACCCCCAGAGCCCCTAAACACCCCCTAAACACCCCCAGAGCCCCTAAACACCCCCAGAGAGCCCATAAACACCCCCAGAGAGCCCCTAAACACCCCCTGAGAGCTCCTAAACACCCCCAGAGAGCTCCTAAACACCCCCAGAGAGCCCCTAAACACCCCCAGAGCCCCTAAACACCCCCAGAGAGCCCCTAAACACCCCCTAAACACCCCCAGAGAGCCCCTAAACACCCCCTGAGAGCTCCTAAACACCCCCAGAGAGCTCCTAAACACCCCCAGAGAGCCCCTAAACACCCCCAGAGCCCCTAAACACCCCCAGAGAGCCCCTAAACACCCCCTAAACACCCCCAGAGAGCTCCTAAACACCCCCAGAGAGCCCCTAAACACCCCCAGAGAGCCCCTAAACACCCCCTAAACACCCCCAGAGAGCCCCTAAACACCCCCTGAGAGCTCCTAAACACCCCCTGAGAGCCCCACACCAGGGTTGTGTTCAAAAAGGCACACCGTAATAAAACAGTTTTGCAACAGAAAACAACAATTATTGGACAACTTCCGAAGGTAGTTTCACAACGTTATCTTTTCTCCCCACTGAACCAATACCCAGAGAGACCGTCCTCATCTCATCATCTGTGGTGAATGATGGACGGAGTCAGGCGCAGGAGTAAAATAACCGGATGCAGAATGTATTCCTCCCAGACATACAATGCGCCTACAACGGCAATCGAAACAGGTACAGGGGAAACAATCCTCCCTGACCAAACACAGGTACAGGGGAAACAATCCTCCCTGACCAAACACAGGTACAGGGGGAAACAATCCTCCTGACCAAACACAGGTACAGGGAAACAATCCTCCTGACCAAACACAGGTACAGGGGAAACAATCCTCCTGACCAAACACAGGTACAGGGGGAACAATCCTCCCTGACCAAACACAGGTACAGGGGAAACAATCCTCCTGACCAAACACAGGTACAGGGGAAACAATCCTCCCTGACCAAACACAGGTACAGGGGAAACAATCCTCCCTGACCAAACACAGGTACAGGGGAAACAATCCTCCCTGACCAAACACAGGTACAGGGGAAACAATCCTCCCTGACCAAACACAGGTACAGGGGAAACAATCCTCCCTGACCAAACACAGGTACAGGGAAACAATCCTCCTGACCAAACACAGGTACAGGGGAAACAATCCTCCCTGACCAAACACAGGTACAGGGGAAAACAATCCTCCCTGACCAAACACAGGTACAGGGGAAACAATCCTCCCTGACCAAACACAGTCTCAGAAAATACAATAAATGTAATGACACAGGGGGAAATCAACCCTGGCAATATAAATGAGAGAGTATCTCAACCGAGCTCCTCTCCTCCCACATAGAACAATCACTCACAAAGACAAGGGGAACAGAGGGAACACTTATACACAGACTAATTAGGGGATGAGCACCAGGTGTGTGTGATTGACAAGACAAGACATGACAAGTGGAGTGATGAGAATGGGATCGGCAGTAGCTAGTAAGCCGGTGACGACGAACGCCGAAACCTGCCGGAAAACAAGAAGGGGAGGCAGCCTCGGCAGAAGTCGTGACATCATCATCAACGTTCCTGCTGGCCATGATGAAGACCACCGCAGAAGGAGAACAGTTCCCCTGTAGGGGGACAGAATGAGGAGAGGGTGTCCCGGTGAGCAGCAGGGTTACCCAGGGACTTCATCTCCACGTAGCTGCTCTCTGTGTGTTTACACGCCAGTCCCCCGGGGCCAGAGCCAGGGGCCACCAGTCCCCCGGGGCCAGTAGTGTGTTTACAGGTGCCCAGGGAGGCAGTGTAGGGATTCTCACCGCTCAGAGAGCACTGGCTGTTGCTGCACATGGAGCCCTTCATGTAATCTATAGAGAGGACGGGAATCAAGGACAGGAACAAGGTTAAGGACACACACAGGACAAGGACAAAAGGACAGGGACAAGCTCTGTGTCAAACAAGGAAGAAAAATACTTAAATATCCATTTTCAAATAATTTCAGGAAATGTTTATTTCCTGCTTTAAAGCTTTAAATGTGTGCAAGATGTGTACCTGTTTTCCTAGAGGTTATTTTCTGTGTCCCAGTGTCTCCTTGTTGGACGTCTGGAACACAGGTCAGAGGTTAGAGGTTAGATGTCAAGCATCACATGAACATCCCTGTGTTCTGTTTTAACATTATTTTACACAGGTCACACAATTAACACACTCACATTGACTGCATTTAATGCACAAAAGTATCTGTCAATAGTCTAATATAAAATGTGCACCAATGTAAAACAAACACAGATGTATCTTACTGCAAGATCAAACAGAAACTTTATCTGAACATATTTTATTCTCTGTATTGGAACATATTGGTTTATTCTCTGTAGCTGAACATCTTGGTTTATTTTCTGTATCTGTAGATCTTCGTTGTGATCATAACTATTGTGGATAGTCAGATTAATATAATAGTTTTATTTAAACGTTTTACATGCTTTGCAAGATGAACGATTTCCCTAATAGTCCTGTTTACATGGACACATCTGAAATCAGGCTACCTGATGGCGCCTTTCGGCAAACTCCAAGCGGGCTGTCATGTGTTCTTGGTCACCTCCCTGACCAAGGCCCTTCTCCCCTGATTGCTCAGTTTGGCCGGCGGCCAGCTCTAGGAAGAGTCTTGGTGGTTCCAAACTTCTTCCATTAAAGAATGATGGAGGCCACTGTGTTCTTGGGACCTTCAATGCTGCAGAAATGTTTTTGTACCCTTCCCCAGATCTGTGCCTCGACACAATCCTGTTTTGGAGCTCTATAGACAATTCCTTCGACCTCATGGCTTGGTTTTTGCTCTGATATGCACTGTCAACTATGGGACCTTATATAGACAGGTGTGTGCCTTTCCAAATCATGTCCAATCAATTAAATTTACAACAGGTGGACTCCACTCAAGTTGTAGAAACATCTCAAGGATGATCAATGGAAACGGGATGCACCTGACCTCAGTTTAAAGTCTCATAGCAAAGGGTCTGAATACTTATGTAAATAAGGTATTTCTGTTTTTGATTGGTCATCAACAACAAAATATATAAATACTGAACAAAAATATAAACGCAACATGTAAAGTGTTGGTCCCATGATTTATGAGCTGAAATAAAAGATCCAGCTGGCCCAGATGAGTTCAGGACAGCGGGCCATACTGACCTAGATCCAGCTGGCCCAGATGAGTTCAGGACAGCGGGCTCTACTGACCTAGATCCAGCTGGCCCAGATGAGTTCAGGACAGCGGGCTCTACTGACCTAGATCCAGCTGGCCCAGATGAGTTCAGGACAGCGGGCTCTACTGACCTAGATCCAGCTGGCCCAGATGAGTTCAGGACAGCGGGCCATACTGACCTAGATCCAGCTGGCCCAGATGAGTTCAGGACAGCGGGCTCTACTGACCTAGATCCAGCTGGCCCAGATGAGTTCAGGACAGCGGGCTCTACTGACCTAGATCCAGCTGGCCCAGATGAGTTCAGGACAGCGGGCTCTACTGACCTAGATCCAGCTGGCCCAGATGAGTTCAGGACAGCGGGCTCTTATCGACCCTGGTCAAAAGTAGTGCACTATATAGGGAATATGGAGCCATGTGAGATGCTCTATACCTTTCATGTATTCTCTCTGCGGTGCAGTATCAACGTGTTGAGAGAGGAATCAAATAAAACAGAATAGAATAGAGTAGAACAGAACAGAGTAGAGTATAGTAGAGTATAACAGAACATAATAATAATAATATGCCATTTAGCAGACGCTTTTATCCAAAGCGACTTACAGTCATGCGTGCATACATTTTTGTGTATGGGTGGTCCCGGGGATCGAACCCACTACCCTGGCGTTACAAGCGCCGTGCTCTACCAGCTGAGCTACAGAGGACCACAACATATAGAACAGATTGGAACAGAACGAATAGAACAAAACAGAACAGAACATAACAGAATAGAGTAGAACTTAACAGGACAGAATTGAACAAAATAGGATCTAGAAATAGGTCAGAATAACACTGCTCCCTATAAGAAGAGATGCAGTCTTAACGGTACGACAAATAATGATCCCTTCGTGTTCCTAAGTTGTTGTGTACTTTCTTTCTGCGACAAAGTTACCCAAGTTAGAATTCAGAAAGGGTAGCATTATCCTCGTGTCAACCTGTGTAACACCACAGGAGAAAGGAACAACAGTTTAACAACAGGAACGAACTCCTAGATATGTTTCCGCTAGGGTAAACCTTCCAATGTGACGGTGAACCAGAACAGAAGTGTGAATATAATTAGATGCTATATTTTTAACCGTGTCAATTTGACCAGTTGAACCGTGATATGATAGGTTTGACAGAGAAGACCGATATAGTGTTTGGAGACCTGCGATTTTGAAATGGTTGTTCTTCCTTCATTAGATACTGTACATAAATATCACATATCAGCCGTATGGTTCAACTATTAGATAAATAAGATGTTGCCCTACACACATACGTCCACATCTGACCAGAAACTAATAATGAACGTTTCAAGAGTGGAAGTAAAGAAACGTCAAATGCTTCAACTTTTATTTCTGACCCATTGTGTGTCTGTGCGTGAAAGAGAAGTCATATTGCTGAGTGTACCACTACAATGTAATTTTTCTAAAACAGAAGAGTTTGTCTGGAACCATCGCACAGGAAGCCCAATAACTTGTTAGGTCCTGTCGGTGAGCACCAGTACCACTGTCTGTGGAGTCATGGACAACAGTACACTGTTCAGTACTGCAGTTTGAAATGAACAACCACAATCTACAGAAGTCATATGCGGGATTCAAACCAACAACCCCTTCGGCCCACAGTGCAGTCTTAACCACTGGCCCATCCAGCCACATTAGTGAGCAATATTAGTTAACATTTCAAAGAAATACCCATTCCTGCAAGAAAGAAACAAAAACAGAAAAAATAAATGCCTCCTACTATTATCAAGGATAAGTCATTGCATGGCAAGGAGAGCAACACGATCATAGGCTACTGACTTAAAACAAGTCTGAAAACATGATTTTCAACTAAAGGAACACAGCAGTGGTGAAACAGAGGTTATTGTTTTGAATAGGCCTAATCTCCATGTACTGTATCACCTCAAATATTTGAGTTACGGTGAAGTGAGCTTCTGTCATTGAATCCTGTCTACTGGTCACTGTAACCAACTCAACTCATAACGCGCAGTACCACTATAATCCACTAGGTGTCAGGCTTCTCCACACTAAACCATGCTGTCCGGAAGACCGGTGTAAATATTGCCGTGACGTAACAACTCAGAACCGTTCACCACCCACAAGAGAAGACGAAATAGTCATGTATTTCACGGTATCTAGTCTGTACAGTGTTCTTATATCTGATTGTCTTGCGCAAAGTCAGAGCATATAGGTGTGAATTAACCTGTATTCCAACTGATTCATAGTTGATTTCACGTATCATTTAGATAATCAAACCGACCTGGATTGGATTGTTCTAGACAGAAAGCACCTCCCCTCTCTCCCACCTCCCCCCTTCCCCCTCTCCCCTCCCCCTCTCTCCCTCCTCCCCCCTCTCCCTCCCCTCTCCCCTCTCCCTCCCCCCCTCTCCCCTCCTTCCCCCCTCCCTCCTCCCCCCTCTCCCTCCCCTCTCTCCCCCCTCCCTCCCCCTTCTCCCTCCTCCCCCCCTTCCCTCCTCCTCTCTCCCTCCCCCTCTCCTTCCCCCTCCTCCCTCCTCCCTCTCTCCCTTCCCCCCCCCTCTCTCCTCCCCTCTCCCTTCCCCTCTCCCCTCCCCCCTCTCTCCCTCCCCTCTCCTTCCCCCCTCCCCCCTCTCTCCCTCCCTCCCCCTCTCCCTCCCCCTCTCTCCCTTCCCCTCTCTTCCCTCCCTCCCTTCTCCCTCCCCCTCTCCTTCCCCCCTCTCCCTTCCCTCCTCTCCCTCCCCCTCCCCTCCCCTCCCCTCCCCCTCTCCTCCCCCCCCTCCCTCCCCCTCTCCCTCCCCCTCTCCCTCCCCCTCCCTCCCCCTCTCCCTTCCCTCTCTCCTCCCCCCTCTCCCTCCCCCTCTTCCCCTCTCTCCCTCTCCCCTCTCTCCCTTCCCCCTCTCCCTTCCCCCTCTCCCTCCCCCTCTCCCTCCCCTCTTCCCCCTCTCTCCCTCCTCCCCCTCTCTCCCTTCCCCTCTCCCTCCCCCTCTCTCCCTCTCCCCTTCCTCCCCCCCTCCTCCCCCTCTCCCTTCCCCCTCTCCCTCCCCCTTCCCTCCTCCCCCTCTCCCCCCCCTCCCTCCCCTCTCTCCTTCCCCCTCCTCAAATTTTACATTTACATTTTTAGTCATTTAGCAGACGCTCTTATCCAGAGCGACTTACAGTTAGTGAGTGCATACATTATTATTTTTTTTATTTTTTTCATACCCCCGTGGGAATCGAACCCACAACCCTGGCGTTGCTAACGCCATGCTCTACCAACTGAGCTACATCCCTGCCGGCCATTCCCTCCCCTACCCTGGACGACGCTGGGCCAATTATGCGCCGCCCAATGGGTCTCCCGGTCACGGCCGGTTACGACAGAGCCTGGATTCAAACCAGGATCTCTAGTGGCACAGCAGTGCCTTGGACCACTGCGCCTCCCCCCCCCTCCATCTTGAAGAACCATTCCCCTCCCCCGGACATATTGGAATCTTATGTGTTCCAACTGTAGTAACTGTTCTGGTGGTTACTGTGGTAACTCAGATGGTATACTCTGTCAGACAGGCTCAAATAACAACCTGATGTTATTCATTATAATCTGGCAGCATGATCTATGTTGAAACTTTTCTTCTACAATGTAAAGTATAGGCCAACTGTAGAATCTCTAAAAGAAACGCATTTGTTTGAGAGCTCTTGTAGAGTATGATTCCCAGTCAGTGTAAATACACTTCAACTAACCATGTCTTCCTCTGTCGACTCCTCCAGGTGCATCAGTTCATCAAGCAGTCAGAGGTTGACTGTGTTGAGCCATAGGACTCAACTAGCCAGTCACTCCCACAGTGTTGTCATGTGACAGGGACCAAGACGCCTTCTATACACCTTGGGTATGTCCCAATTATCTCTGCTTACTCCCAAACTGTGCCCTTGTTCACTTCCCTTTACTGGTTAAAAAATGGTAGAAACTCCCAGTAATGCCTCTGCCAATCCAATGGTTTTAGATGTGTTTAAGTAGTGAACTGCACCTCTACTCTGAATAACGTAATGCCTTCCAGAACTGCACCTCTACTCTGAATAACGTAATGCCTTACAGAACTGCACCACTACTCTGAATAACGTAATGCCTTACAGAACTGCACCTCTACTCTGAATAACGTAATGCCTTCCAGAACTGCACCACTACTCTGAATAACGTAATGCCTTACAGAACTGCACCTCTACTCTGAATAACGTAATGCCTTACAGAACTGCACCTCTACTCTGAATAACGTACTGCCTTCCAGAACTGCACCTCTACTCTGAATAACGTAATGCCTTACAGAACTGCACCACTACTCTGAATAACGAATGCCTTACAGAACTGCACCTCTACTCTGAATAACGTAATGCCTTCCAGAACTGCACCACTACTCTGAATAACGTAATGCCTTACAGAACTGCACCTCTACTCTGAATAACGTAATGCCTTCCAGAACTGCACCTCTACTCTGAATAACGTACTGCCTTACAGAACTGCACCTCTACTCTGAATAACGTAATGCCTTCCAGAACTGCACCTCTACTCTGAATAACGTACTGCCTTAGCAGAACCGCACCTCTACTCTGAATAACGAATGCCTTCCAGAACTGCACCTCTACTCTGAATAACGCACTGCCTACAGAACCGCACCTCTACTCTGAATAACGTAATGCCTTCCAGAACTGCACCTCTACTCTGAATAACGTAATGCCTTACAGAACTGCACCTCTACTCTGAATAACGTACTGCCTTACAGAACTGCACCTCTACTCTGAATAACGTAATGCCTTACAGAACTGCACCTCTACTCTGAATAACGTAATGCCTTCCAGAACTGCACCTCTACTCTGAATAACGTAATGCCTTCCAGAACTGCACCTCTACTCTGAATAACGTAATGCCTTACAGAACTGCACCTCTACTCTGAATAACGTACTGCCTTACAGAACTGCACCTCTACTCTGAATAACGTACTGCCTTCCAGAACTGCACCTCTACTCTGAATAACGTAATGCCTTACAGAACTGCACCTCTACTCTGAATAACGTACTGCCTTCCAGAACTGCACCTCTACTCTGAATAACGTAATGCCTTACAGAACTGCTTTGGTTTTACCATCATAAACATCAGGGGTGTATTCAGTAGGTTGTCAAGGTCTTAATTGATTAGTTAAACGTAAAGTCTGTTAGTTAGCCCCTAGCCTGAGTACTGGCCTGTTTGTGCCATCATTCCTGTTTACCATGACATGGAGTGGAATGATAACGTGGTACCAGACTAGCTAACGACAGTAAAGGCCAGTATTACAACACATAGCTAGGTGTACAGGTCCAGTGTAACATCACAACATAACTAGGTGTACAGGTATTTTTGTACTTTAATAAGCCTGTTAAACTTGTCCAAATAATGCTAATAAATGTGGTATTATCACAGTATGTAATTGAACTCATTGCATCTCAGCTTTCATTAATGAACAACAAAATGTTGCACTCACAAGTATTAATGATCAGGGTCCCTGATGAGTCTTTGTCATGCCAAATCCATGAGTTGTCAAGAGAGTTCAAGAGAGTAGACAGACCGGTATAGAAATAAAGTGACAAATGGGGTGTTTTTCTATAGATTTTATTTGAAACCATCTCTGAAGCCCACAGTCTGTTAGAAGAGAAGCGCTGCTTTACGCCTTGGCTGGGGCCGGCTTTACAGACCGCTTCTTCTTAGGCTTCAGCATCTTGGCCTTGATCTGGGAAGAGAGGGGGTAGGGGGTAGAGGGGCGACAGGGTAGAGGGGGCGACAGGGGTAGAGGGGGGCGGACAGGGGTAGAGGGCAGAGGGGCGACAGGGTAGAGGGGAGGCGACAGGGTAGGGGGTAGAGGGGGAGCGACAGGGGTAGAGGGGCGACAGGGAGAGGGGGGCGACAGGGGTAGAGGGGTAGAGGGGGGCGACAGGGGTAGAGGGGGCGACAGAGGGTAGAGGGGCGAGGGGTAGAGGAGGCGACAGGGTAGAGGGGGACAGGGGTAGAGGGCAGAGGGGGTAGGGGCAGAGGGGGCAGAGGGTAGGGCGACAGGGGGTAGAGGGGGGCGACAGAGGGTGAGAGGGCGACAGGGGTAGAGGCGGAGGCGACAGGGGGTAGAGGGGCGACAGGGTAGAGGGGGCCAGAGGGGGCGACAGGGGTAGAGGGGGGCGACAGGGGTAGAGGGGGACAGGGCAGAGGAGGGGCAGAGGGGTAGAGGGGGGCGACAGGGAGAGGGGGCGACAGGGGTAGAGGGGGCGACAGGGTAGAGGGGGCGACAGGGGTAGAGGAGCGACAGGAGAGGGGGGCGACAGGGTAGAGGGGGCGACAGGGGTAGAGGGGGCGACAGGGGTAGAGGGGGGGCGAGGGGTAGAGGGCGGCAAGGGTAGGGGGGCGACAGGGTAGAGGGGGCCACAGGGTAGAGGGGGGACAGGGGTGAGGGGGCGACAGGGGTAGAGGGCGACAGGGGTAGAGGGGGCCGGCAGAGGGAGAGGGGCGACAGGGGTAGAGGGGGCGACAGGGTAGAGGGGGGCGACAGGGGTAGAGGGGGCGACAGGGGAGGGGGCGACAGGGGTAGAGGGGGCGGCAGGGTAGAGGGGGCGACAGGGGTAGAGGGGGCGACAGGGGTAGAGGGGGCGACAGGGGTAGAGGGGAGCGACAGGGGTAGAGGGGAGCGACAGGGGTAGAGGGGCGACAGGGGTAGAGGGGCGACAGGGGTAGAGGGGAGCGACAGGGGTAGAGGGTAGAGGGGGCGACAGGGTAGAGGGGGCGACAGGGTAGAGGGAGAGGGGGCGACAGGGTAGAGGGCAGAGGGGGCGACAGGGGTAGAGGGGCGCACAGGGGTAGAGGGGAGCGACAGGGGAGAGGGGCGACAGGGGTAGAGGGCAGAGGGGAGCGACAGGGTAGAGGGCAGAGGGGCGACAGGGCAGAGGGGGGACAGGGGAGAGGGGACAGGGGTAGAGGGTAGAGGGGTAGAGGGGGAGCGACAGGGGTAGAGGGGGGCGACAGGGGTAGAGGGGAGCGACAGGGGTAGAGGGGGTAGAGGGGCAGAGGGGGGCGACAGGGTAGAGGGGGACAGGGGTAGAGGGGGGCGACAGGGGTAGAGGGGGACAGGGAGAGGAGCGACAGGGGTAGAGGGGGCGACAGGGGCAGAGGGGAGCGACAGGGGAGGGGGACAGGGGTAGAGGGGGCGACAGGGGTAGAGGGGGCGACAGGGTAGAGGAGGACAGGGGTAGAGGGGACAGGGAGTGGGGAGCGACAGGGGTAGAGGGGGCGACAGGGGTAGAGGGGAGCGACAGGGGTAGAGGGGGAGAGGGGTAGAGGGGGCGACAGGGTAGAGGGGGACAGGGGGAGAGGGGGACAGGGGTAGAGGGAGCGACAGGGCAGAGGGGGCGACAGGGGTAGAGGGGAGCGACAGGGGTAGAGGGCGACAGGGTGAGAGGGGCGACAGGGGTAGAGGGGGAGCACAGGGGTAGAGGGGGCGACAGGGGTAGAGGGGGGCGACAGGGTAGAGGGGGCGACAGGGTAGAGGGAGCCACAGGGGCAGGGGGGGCGACAGGGTAGAGGGCGACAGGGTAGAGGGCGAGGGGGCAAGCAGGGGTAGAGGGGGCGACAGGGTAGAGGGCAGAGGGGGCGACAGGGCAGAGGGGGGGCGACAGGGGAGAGGGGGGCGACAGGGGTAGAGGGGAGCGACAGGGTAGAGGGGGCGCACAGGGGTAGAGGGGCGACAGGGGTAGAGGAGCGACAGGGGTAGAGGGCGGCACAGGGCAGAGGGTAGAGGGAGCGACAGAGGGAGGGTGAGGGGCGACGAGAGGGTAGAGGGGGGCGACAGGGGCAGAGGGCAGAGGCAGGGGCAGAGGGAGCGACAGGGTAGAGGGCGAGGGGTAGAGGGGGCGACAGGGGTAGAGGGGGCCACAGGGGCAGAGGGGCAGAGGGAGCGACAGGGAGAGGGGAGCGACAGGGTAGAGGGGGCACAGGGGTACGACAGGGTAGAGGGGGCGACAGGGGTAGAGGGGGCCACAGGGTAGAGGGGAGCGACAGGGGTAGAGGCGACAGGGTAGAGGGGGGCGACAGGGCAGAGGTAGAGGGGGCGACAGGGGGGCAGAGGGTAGAGGGGGAGCGACAGGGGTAGAGGGGGCGACAGGGGTAGAGGAGCAGGAGGGGGCGACAGGGTAGAGGGAGCGACAGGGGTAGAGGGGGCGACAGGGTAGAGGGCGACAGGGTAGAGGGTAGAGGGCAGAGGGGCGAGGGCACAGGGGTAGAGGGGAGCGACAGGGGTAGAGGGCGGGGCAGAGGGGCAGAGGTGAGGGCACAGGGCAGAGGGGGGTAGAGGGGGCGACAGGGGTAGAGGGAGCCGGGCGAGGGGGGCACAGGGTAGAGGGGAGCGACAGGGGTAGAGGGGGCGACAGGGGGTAGAGGGGCGACAGGGGTAGAGGGGCAGAGGGGGCGACAGGGCAGAGGGGAGCGACAGGGTAGAGGGGCGACAGGGGTAGAGGGGGCGACAGGGAGAGCGACAAGGGGTAGAGGGGAGCCACAGGGGTAGAGGGAGCGACAGGGTAGAGGGGCGACAGGGGTAGAGGGGGCGACAGGGAGAGGGGGCTGACAGGGGTAGGGGGCGACAGGGTAGAGGGGGGGGGCGCAGGGTAGAGGTAGAGGGCGACAGGGGTAGAGGAGCCGACAGGGCAGTAGAGGCGACAGGTAGAGGGTAGAGGGGGCACAGGGGTAGAGGGGAGCGACAGGGTAGAGGAGCGACAGGGGTAGAGGGGGCAGGGTAGAGGGGTAGAGGGGGCGACAGGGTAGAGGGAGCGACAGGGGGTAGAGGAGCGACAGGGGCAGAGGGGCGACAGGGGTAGAGGGGGCGACAGGGTAGAGCGGCAGAGTGGGGCGACAAGGGGTAGAGGGGGGTGACAGGGGTAGAGGGTGGAGAGGAGCGACAGGGGTAGAGGGAGCGACAGGGGGTAGAGGAGCGACAGGGTAGAGGGAGCGACAGGGGTAGAGGGGCGACAGGGTAGAGGGCAGAGGGAGCGACAGGGGTAGAGGAGCGACAGGGTAGAGGGGAGCACAGGGCAGAGGGGCAGAGGGGCGACAGGGTAGAGGGAGCGACAGGGTAGAGGGGGGCGACAGGGGTAGAGGGGAGGGGGCGACAGGGTAGAGGGGTAGAGGGCGACAGGGGTAGAGGGGTGAGGGGCGACAGGGGTAGAGGGGAGAGTGGGGCGACAGGGGTAGAGGGCAGAGGGGGGGCGACAGGGTAGAGGGGGCCGACAGGGTAGAGGGGGCGCACAGGGGTAGAGGGCAGAGGGTAGAGGGGGCCGGTAGAGGGGGCGACAGGGGGTAGAGGGGGACAGGGCAGGGTAGGGGGGCGACAGGGTAGAGGGGGCACAGGGCAGTGGGGGCGACAGGGAGGGGGGGCGACAGGGGTAGAGGGGGGCGACAGGGGTAGAGGGGGGCGACAGGGGTAGAGGGGGGCGACAGGGGTAGAGGGCGACAGGGGTAGAGGGGGGCGACAGGGTAGAGGGGGCGAAGGGGGCGCAGAGGGTAGAGGGGCGAAGCAGGGTAGAGGGGGCGACAGGGGTAGAGGGCGACAGGGCAGAGGGGGGCGACAGGGGTAGAGGGCGACAGGGGTAGAGGGGCGACAGGGTAGGGCGACAGGGGTAGAGGGGGCGCAGGGTAGAGGGGTGAGGGGCGACAGGGTAGAGGGGGCGACAGGGGTAGAGGCGGGAGAGGGCCACAGGGGTAGAGGGGCGACAGGGTAGAGGGTAGAGGGGGCAGCAGGGTAGAGGGCAGGGGAGGGGGCGACAGGGCAGAGGGTAGAGGGGAGGGCGACAGGGTAGAGGGGAGAGGGCGGGCACAGGGTAGAGGGGCGACGGGTAGAGGGGGCGACAGGGAGAGGGGGCACAGGGGGCAGGGGGGGGCGACAGGGGTAGAGGGGGCGACAGGGTAGAGGGGGCGACAGGGTAGAGGGGGCGACAGGGGTAGAGGGGGCGACAGGGGTAGAGGGGCAGAGGGGGCGACAGGGGTAGAGGGGCTACAGGGTAGAGGGTAGAGGGGGCGACAGGGTAGAGGGGGCGACAGGGGTAGAGGGGGCGACAGGGGGTAGAGGGGCGACAGGGGGTAGAGGGGGCGACAGGGTAGAGGGGGACAGGGGTAGAGGGGTAGAGGGGGGCGACAGGGGTAGAGGGGGGCGACAGGGGTAGAGGGGTAGAGGGGGGTAGAGGGCGAGAGCAACTTGTCATTAGGACAATATAGGAATTCAGGAAATGTAGGATATTGATGTGGGTCAATTTCAATGTATGAATAGGGGTCATAGAAGCAGGGATTTCTGATGATACGGAAGGTCCTTCTACCAGTACTCATACGTCAGTGTTTAGGTGCAATTGGGAGGAAGTATGTTTGTCATGGGTACAGAGTATTTTACAGGCTTCATTCAGAACTTCTGTTAGATATCAGGGTTCAGAAACACGGACCAAAGTGGAAGCTCAGTGTAGAATTTTAAAAAGACGTCTCAATCCGTTACTCACCACTCCCTCACTGCAAACATGGATAACTTGGAGTTGTTTCCTCAGACACCGATTGAGCCTAGTCCTGAGCTGTGTTCGAATACTCATACTAACCCTACTATTTGTGACGCGCATTGAGTATGTAGTACGCTTATTGGTCATAGTATGGATATAGTTAGTATGCCAAAAGTTCCCGAACGTCGTACTAAATTCACCAAAATACGAAGCATACAAGCAGTGGACACTATTTCCGTGCTTTTAGGGCCCATAATGCAATTGTTCAGAAAAAGGGGCATGGCTTCACAACGTTTTGAGATTGGAAGAAAATATGCAGCCGAAGTCCAATGAGAGCGGACACAAATTCACTGCTTTAATTAATTTTGACAAAAAGTTAAGAAATGTTCCCAATGTAATGAAGTCAGACTTTTCAAATACGTTACGTTGCCTGACAATGTTAGCTACGCTATCCTTACGAACTGCATAGCATTACAGCAGTATGTACCGGTATGTTAGCTAGCTACCTAACGTTAGTTGGTTACTAATACATCCAACTTGCTGGGCGGTATATTAACTACCTGCTATCTAACTACCCAACATTTATTACATTTTTACAATTTTTTTACATTTTAGTCATTTAGCAGACGCTCTTATCCAGAGCAACTTGCAGTTAGTGAGTGCATAATTTTTTTTATTCATACTGGCCCCCCGTGGGAAACGAACCCACATCCCTTCCGGCCATTCCCTCCCCTACCTTGGACGACGCTGGACCAATTGTGCGCCGCCCATGAGTCTCCCGGTCGCGGCCGGCTGCAACAGAGCCTGGACTCGAACCAGGATCTCTAGTGGCACAGCTAGCACTGCGATGCAGTGCCTTAGACCACTGCTCCACTCGGGAGTATTATTGACGTGATGATTCACATCATTCTTAGCTAAGTGGTATAGTCATTGTGCGTGTCAATGGACATTGTTAATTCTGGCTATCGAACGCAGATTTACTGATGAATTTACAAACGCTCAACACCCGTCAAATATGGCCGGTGTCAGTAAATGCAGGCAAAAAAATGCGTAATTAAAATTGTCTGGATAACATGAACAGTCTGACCGGCTCTGCTAGGGCGAGTAAAATGGTCAGAGTGAGCTGTTCTCTCATTTGTGCCTGGAAGTAGCTAGAAGGCTAGCCAACGTTAGCTTGGGTGCTTGACTGCCGTTGTGAGGCCAGAACGCTCGGATCAACCCTACTCCTCGGCCAGAGGCTTGACTGCCGTTGTGAGCCCAGAACGCTCGGATCAACCCTACTCCTCGGCCAGAGGCTTGACTGCCGTTGTGAGCCCAGAACGCTCTGATCAACCCTACTCCTCGGCCAGAGGCTTGACTGCCGCTGTGAGGCCAGAACGCTCTGATCAACCCTCGGCCAGAGCGTCCAGTGTGCGCTCCGAGAGCGAAACCCTCAAATTACGAACGGACATTCTGACAACGCTCTGGATTTACCAACGCCCCAGAGCGCACTCTGGCACTCCAGATTGAATTTACGAACACAGCCGAAATCGTAAAATGTGTAGCTAGTCATTTTTTTATGCTAACAAGCTAGCGAGAGGTTGCATAGCAACAAGTTCCGGTAGACAGGCATTTACAGTATACTAAAATGAACTGATAGTATGAAGCATATACTCATTATGTAGTATACAGTACGTTAGCATGGGTATTCAAACACACCTCTATAGTATGTAGCATATACTCATCATGTAGTATACAGTACGTTAGCATGGGTATTCAAACACAGCTCTATAGTATGTAGCATATACTCATCATGTAGTATACAGTACGTTAGCACGGGTATTCAAACACACCTCTATAGTATGTAGCATATACTCATCATGTAGTATACAGTACGTTAGCATGGGTATTCAAACACAGCTCTATAGTATGTAGCATATACTCATCGTGTAGTATACAGTACGTTAGCACGGGTATTCAAACACACCTCTATAGTATGTAGCATATACTCATCATGTGGTATACAGTACGTTAGTACGGGTATTCAAACACACCTCTATAGTATGTAGCATATACTCATCATGTAGTATACAGTACGTTAGCACGGGTATTCAAACACACCTCTATAGTATGTAGCATATACTCATCATGTAGTATACAGTACGTTAGCATGGGTATTCAAACACAGCTCTATAGTATGTAGCATATACTCATCATGTAGTATACAGTACGTTAGCATGGGTATTCAAACACACCTCTATAGTATGTAGCATATACTCATCATGTAGTATACAGTATCGTTAGCATGGGTATTCAAACACACCTCTATAGTATGTAGCATATACTCATCATGTAGTATACAGTACGTTAGCATGGGTATTCAAACACACCTCTATAGTATGTAGCATATACTCATCATGTAGTATACAGTACGTTAGCATGGGTATTCAAACACACCTCTATAGTATGTAGCATATACTCATCATGTAGTATACAGTACGTTAGCATGGGTATTCAAACACACCTCTATAGTATGTAGCATATACTCATCATGTAGTATACAGTACGTTAGCATGGGTATTCAAACACACCTCTATAGTATGTAGCATATACTCATCATGTAGTATACAGTACGTTAGCATGGGTATTCAAACACACCTCTATAGTATGTAGCATATACTCATCATGTAGTATACAGTACGTTAGCATGGGTATTCAAACACAGCTCTATAGTATGTAGCATATACTCATCATGTAGTATACAGTACGTTAGCACGGGTATTCAAACACAGCTCTATAGTATGTAGCATATACTCATCATGTAGTATACAGTACGTTAGCATGGGTATTCAAACACAGCTCTATAGTATGTAGCATATACTCATCATGTAGTATACAGTACGTTAGCATGGGTATTCAAACACACCTCTATAGTATGTAGCATATACTCATCATGTAGTATACAGTACGTTAGCATGGGTATTCAAACACACCTCTATAGTATGTAGCATATACTCATCATGTAGTATACAGTACGTTAGCATGGGTATTCAAACACACCTCTATAGTATGTAGCATATACTCATCATGTAGTATACAGTACGTTAGCATGGGTATTCAAACACAGCTCTATAGTATGTAGCATATACTCATCATGTAGTATACAGTACGTTAGCACGGGTATTCAAACACAGCTCTATAGTATGTAGCATATACTCATCATGTAGTATACAGTACGTTAGCATGGGTATTCAAACACAGCTCTATAGTATGTAGCATATACTCATCATGTAGTATACAGTACGTTAGCATGGGTATTCAAACACACCTCTATAGTATGTAGCATATACTCATCATGTAGTATACAGTACGTTAGCATGGGTATTCAAACACACCTCTATAGTATGTAGCATATACTCATCATGTAGTATACAGTACGTTAGCACGGGTATTCAAACACACCTCTATAGTATGTAGCATATACTCATCATGTAGTATACAGTACGTTAGCATGGGTATTCAAACACAGCTCTATAGTATGTAGCATATACTCATCATGTAGTATACAGTACGTTAGCATGGGTATTCAAACACACCTCTATAGTATGTAGCATATACTCATCATGTAGTATACAGTACGTTAGCATGGGTATTCAAACACAGCTCTATAGTATGTAGCATATACTCATCATGTAGTATACAGTACGTTAGTATGGGTATTCAAACACAGCTCTATAGTATGTAGCATATACTCATCATGTAGTATACAGTACGTTAGCATGGGTATTCAAACACAGCTCTAGACTAAAAGACTAAAGACCCCGTTGAACCATGACTGGTTCACCAGTTTCCCTATTATACAGGCCTTTATGTGCAACCGAGGGCCATAGCCGGCCATTTTGGTGGTATACTCACAGCCGGGTCATGGAGCAGGATGGCTTGACGTCTGGCTGTCTTGGCGTAGGGGTTCAGCTTCATCATGATTCTCAGGTTCTTCAGAGGGTTCTTCTTCAGGACCCGGCGCCTGATCTTCTTGCTGTGAGGAGACCAGACGGGGTCAGTAGGAGGGAAAATCTAGCAACATTGTGTGAACCTTCACTTTGACGAAGGCACACTTAACTATATAGTGCACTACTTTAGACCAGAGCCCAATCGAAAGTAATACACTATATTAGGAAGAGGGCCCTTGGGATGCAGCCTATTGTAAAGGCTCAGGATTCAGAAACACAGACCTTAAAAGTGGAACCTCATGGCTTCATGTCACAATGGAGGATAACGCAGTGTAACATACTATAGTACCCATAATGCTCTGTACTATATAAAGTGAGCAGGTCTTACTTTGGGGCACGAAGCGCTTTCTGGATCTCCTCACTCTTCAGAATCCTGCTCAGATCTGTGTTGGTCATCTTGTGCATGGGCAGACTGGAGGAGAGGGACAGTGGTCAGAACACAGAACGACTGGCAGCACCTCTACGATTATTATGGTGGTTAGCAGCAGAACATTAGAGCCTTATCAAAACTCAGAACTTCTGGTAGATATCAGGATTCAGAAACACGGACCGAAGTGGAAGCTCATCACTGTAGAAATTAAATAGCTCTCAAATCTGCTACTAACCAACACACTAAAAAAACGCCAGTCCTTGAGTACCCCCAACACGTTGTAGCCCAAGACAAGCACACCCGATTCAGCTGGTCAAGTAATCAAGCCCTCAAAGACTTGAATCAGGTGAGTTTGTTCGGAGATGCAACAACAAAGTGCTTTTTGGGGGGGTTCTGGAGGACTGATCTGGGGCAACATCACGCCCAACTGGTTGACATTACTAACTAGTTGAAACGACTAACTTAATTTCAACCAGTTTTAACCAACTACGAAGACAGGGCCCAATGAGCCTTAGGACCCTATGCACCGGTGGAGATCCGAGGAGACTCGTCTGAAGTCGGAACCGCCGATGTGCCAACCTCTGTTTGTAGCCCAAACCTTTCGGACGCTACCAAACTAAACGGGACCCCACGGTGGAAAGGGGATATTCTCACGAACATAACGGTGTTCTCAGTTTTGCTTTACGAGCCCCACGGGACTCGTCTGAAGGTAACCGGTACCAGATTTTTTAAAAACGAAAAGTATGAAGGTAGTTTTGCCTACCCCCAAAAAAGGCATTAAAATGTGTTCAAAAATATAAAAACATCTCATCTCCTAGATTTAGGACAGACACTTCAAAAACTTGTTTGGGATGTATTTTTGGACTGTACTTTGCCATAAATGTGTTTATGGGGTTTATATTTTATCAAATAATTGTTTATACCTAAAAGGTCCTAAATCAAACAGTTAACTGATCCATGGTATGGAAATATTAAAACAATTCCACGTCAGCTTAGCACCCCCTCGTCCCCCAACATCTTAGTCTAAATAATTAACTATTTGAATTGATTTATGAAATTAGACAACTGTATGGAAAGTAGATTCTTAATGTTAATTAGTCGGTACAGAATAAAACAACCGTTTGTTATGCCAATTCATTTAAGGTGGTCATATTGTTTTAAACAGAACTGGTAGTTTAACACCCCAGTAATAACTCCATGTTGACAGGCTAGATTGGAGTTACCATGTTCATCAGATCTCCACAAGAACATAGGGGTCCATTAAGGACCGGGTCCATTAAGGATCGGGTCCATTTAACCCTAGTTTTACTGACTTGTAGTCCACCTTGAGAGAGGCAGATTTGCGCCAGGTTCCATAGAGCTGGTCCAACTTGCGGAAGGCGGACTCGGTCCAGATACAGAAGCGGCCGACGTGACCACCGGGGGCGAGCCGGAGCAGGTTCAGCTTGTTCACGTTCTGCAGGGTGATGCCTGGTAGATGGATGGGAAGACATTTACATTTGAGTATTGAGTTTTAAAATAGAGAAACTCTAAATCAGTTTCCTACACAGTGGCAACTACAGCCAGACAGTTTCTATTGAAAAGAAACGCATCTACATTTCAGTCATTTAGATTAGCAGATGAATGGCATTCTCCATTATCCCTTTACAGAAAACGTCTATTCATTATCCATGTTTATTTACTTTTCCTATGCAAAAGAAGAAGATACTAATCACCGCTACATGGAGGCAGTGTCTGAAACAGCACCCTATTGCCTTTACTTCTGCCAAAGTAGTGCACTATATAGGGAATAGGGTGCCATGTAGGACACACCAGGGTAGACTAACCAGTACACACCAGGGTAGACTAACCAGTACATACCAGGGTAGACTAACCAGTACATACCAGGGTAGACTAACCAGTACATACCAGGGTAGACTAACCAGTACATACCAGGGTAGACTAACCAGTACATACCAGGGTAGACTAACCAGTACATACCAGGGTAGACTAACCAGTACACACCAGGGTAGACTAACCAGTACATACCAGGGTAGGCTAACCAGTACATACCAGGGTAGACTAACCAGTACATACCAGGGATGTTTCTGAATGCCTTGGTGACGCCTTGGTCTTGGTTGTAGATGATGCACGGTCCTTTGCGCTGGATACGCCTGCGATTCCTCATCTTACCTTTACCGGCACGCATTCGCTGGGACGCGTACACCTGCACAGATCCACAATATCACCTTCATTATCTCATCCACTAAGGACACTCACTCATACTGTCACGCAATGGCTCACCACTCCCATTAAAATCGGGATTCAGAAACACGGACCTGGAGTGGTACATCACTGCTTCATTTCGCTCATAACAAGACGTCGAAAAGTGAACCTTGACAGTGAGACAGTCAGAGGAAAGACGGTGTAGTTTACCTTCTTGATGTCGTTCCAGGCCTTGAGTTTCTTCAGCAGCAGCACAGCCTCCTTGGTCTTCTTGTAACCCTCAACTTTATCATCAACCACCAGGGGAACCTCTGGGATCTCCTCAATCCGGTGTCCTGAACGAGGGGAGGCCATCTAGTTACGGAGATCTATAGCCTTCTAATTCCTGACAGGGATATACACCCCCTGAAGGAGGGGATCAGGAGAACCATTCTAATGCATTATACTACTACAGTACCAGCTTCATTATACTACCCTAGTACTAGATTATATATTTTACTACTACTACCAGCTTCATTATATAGCAATGTACAGTTTCTCTAGCAATAGCTACATTATATTAATATACAATATCTTATCAGAACTTTTGTTTTGTCAACCCACAGTGCCAGTTATAAGACAGACGGCAAACCGTCACTGCAGTGTCAGACGCAAATTACACCATCATAACAAGTCATCTTTAATGAATCAACATTTTAAAGGGATAGTTCTGGATTTTGGCCACGAGCCCCTTTACTTCCCCAGAGTCAGATGAACTTGTGGATACCATTTTTACATCAGTGTCCAGTATGAAGGAAATTCTAGGTAGTTTTGTGAGCTAATGCTATCTTGCGTTAGCCCAATGACGGAGTCTACAGGAAGAGACGGAATGCTAGGTGTTCCAATAGAATGCTAGGTGTTCCAATAGAATGCTAGGTGTTCCAATAGAATGCTAGGTGTTCCAATAGAATGCTAGGTGTTCCAATAGAATGCTAGGTGTTCCAATAGAATGCTAGGTGTTCCAATAGAATGCTAGGTGTTCCAATAGACTTCCAGTCATTGCACTAGCGCTATTTAGCACCTTCCTTCAAACTGCACTCAGACAAACGGTATCCATGACTATCCGACTCTGGGGAAGTAGATTAAGGGACCCCTTGCCAAAATCCTGAACTCTTTAAGAGCCTGTTGTTTCTTAAATGCATAACAGGTGTCTAGCAAAGAGATTATTAACTACAAATTAGAACTCGTACAAGGTTCCATACATATATTTACACTGGTAAGACAGCTGTGCAGTGAGTACATCAGAGGATGGTGGGCGGCGTACCTTTTGACATGACAAGTGCGGGCAGGGCGGAGGCAGCCAGGGCGGAGCAGATGGCGTAACGCTTCTGTGTGGTGTTGATCCTGCGGTGCCAGCGGCGCCATGTCTTGGTGGGGGCGAACATGCGGCCTCCACGACACATCTACAGTCACTTGGGTCAAGGAACTGCTAAACAAGGCAGAAAGATTCAAGCCAGGGAATCAACATTAAGTGGTCTTTAGTCTAGGACCAACCTTAATCTGTGTGCCAGAAACCGGCCCTAAATGTGTTCGAGTGCCTTGCTCAGACTCAATGTTCGTCAGCCACTTGTGCCAGCGTACGACATCAGGCATAATGTCACTGTTCACAGTGTAGGACGCAAATTACACCATCACTGCAAGCCTCCAACTGTCTAGTCAACCTCAGCATGCATTACCACCAGGGCTTTGTTCATTAGGCAACAAACTGATGAACACTCCAAAACAGTGAGGTACCATTAGTACTTATCCAATGAGAAACTTGTATTCCCTCTACAAAATGTTCAGTTACAATGACCCATAATGAACACCACCCCGGCAGCACATTTGTACCCGTTACAGACATCGTAAAATTAATAGGAAATGTTTCATTTTGTCTGTTAGAGAAGGATACATTTCCGAAAGCTCCCTGACCAGAGCGGTGGGTACCACCTCCCCTCACACGGGGAATACGGGCCACGGCCCGGCCTGTACCCCAGGACTCAGCGCTGGTCTGGTGACCTGGAACCCAGAGAACACACAGAACGCATTAGAACCTATCCTGTATACTTTACCCTTGTCAACAGATCGCTATAGGTTTTATGGTACAGATGAAAGCCATTCAGAACTTCTACTATAATCACTGCTCTCAGAAACACGGACCGAAGTGTCAACTCATCAGTAAAGCTTGTCATCTGTCTCCAAAAAAGCAATGTTTATTTGACTGAATACATGTTGAAACAATCACTCACCGGCCAGTTTGCTGACAGCATAGGGCTGACGGTTGTTCTTGCGCATGTTGGTGTGCACAAAGTTGACAATGTCAGGGCGGATGGGAGCCTTGAACACGGCAGGCATGACGACATTTTTGCCTGAACTCTCTCCTTTCTCGGAGTAGATCGAGATTAACGGCCGGGCACAAGCCTGAGGAAGACAAAAAGGTCAGGGATAGGTTATCCTGCAATAGGTTACAATGCACCTAATCGCATGTAGATAGTTAACCAACAGTCTACATCTGAAACGTTAAACGTCAGCCAACATAGCTAGTTAGCCATCTTGCTCAGACTCAGTTGTCGTCATTCACTTGCGCCAGCATATGACCGTAGGCATCGGTCGACTGATCGCAAAGTAGGACGCAAATTACACCATCATAGCAAGTAAATGTAGTTTAGTTCTGAAATATATTCAATGTAAAATAACGACCAATTCGAAGTATTCCTTGGCTTGCTTATTTGCAGCTATGTTAGTAGGTAGCATGCAAAAACGGATAATGTGTCAGCTTTGGATGTGTTATATGTTGGTAGCTAGCTGGTGTCAGCAAATGTCTACCTGAACTATGGTTTACTAAGTAAATACTCAAAACAGTTACATGAGGAAAGGTATACTGGTTTACGAATCTCACGTATAATTGAGAAAACCCGGCTATATGGCCTGTGTTATTGCAAAGGAAAGAACACGTGACTTGGCTAAAACAGTGCCCATCCAAAATGGCGCCTCGTGTCAACTTCGTTCAGATTCGACATGGAATAAAGTTAAATGGTTTTACCTTGTAGAGATTTTGGCGAGACAAGCGTTTGGTTTTGGAATGTACATTGCTCGCGAACGTTGACGTCAAATGGTATATGCAACTGAAACCAAGTTAGCCAGGATTCTCACCATTTTGATATTTTTGTTTCGGCTCCCGGGAACCTCGCTCTTCACTCAATGGCGGCCACAGGAGAAAGAGGAAGTTGGTACTACAACTCACGATATATGCTTCCGACAACGTCACACTTCCGGCAACTTAAACTTTCAATAAATGCAATACTATAGAGGTATATTTTTTCTATTCTAAATCAATATATTTAACCTTCTATAAATATCGATACTGTAATACTATACAACGGCGAAAACAACTTTCATAAATGGGACTATCTAGGTCTCTACTGCGCAGTACGGCGGAGGAAACAAGGGTGGTGACCGGACTACTTTCGTGATAATTATTTCTTTTTCATAAATAAATGTAGCTACCGCATGTGCCAAAATACTTATTTTGTCTTACAAGTGAAATATGAATTGATCAAAAATAAAAAATAAATTGTGTTTTCAAATGTTTGGCTAGCTTGTTAGCTGGCTAGTTTGCTAACGTTACTTATCTGACTATTTTCAATATTTGCCTGTTATTGTTTTGTGCAGCTAATGTTAGCTTAGTTAGTTAGCTAACGTTTACTAGCTACAGACAGATGTATCTAGTTAGCAAGCTAGCTAAATAATCAATTGACTTTGGGGGGGTGAATAGTTATGCACGCCCATGGGACCACACAGCCGTCATACCACTCAGGAAAGAGACGGCGTTCTGTCTCCTAGAGATGAACATACTTTGGTGCGAAAAGTGCAAATCAATCCCAGAACAACAGCAAAGGACCTTGTGAAGATGCTGGAGGAAACGGTACAAAAGTATCTATATCCACAGTAAAACGAGTCCTATATCGACATAACCTGAAAGGCCGCTCAGCAAGGAAGAAGCCACTGCTCCAAAACCGCCATTAAAAAGCCAGACTACGGTTTGCAACTGCACATGAGGACAAAGATCGTACTTTTTTGAGAAATGTCCTCTGGTCTGATGTAACAAAAATAGAACTGTTTGGCCATAATGACCATCGTTATGTTTGGAGGAAAAAGGCGGTGGCAGCATCATGCTATGGGGGTGCTTTGCTGCAGGAGGGACTGGTGCACTTCACAAAATAGATGGCATCACGAGGAAGGAAAATGATATGGATATATTGAAGCAACATCTCAAGACATCAGTCAGGAAGTTAAAGCTTGGTCGCAAATGGGTCTTCCAAATGGACAATGACCCCAAGCATTCTTCCAAAGTTGTGGCAAAATGGCTTAAGGACAACAAAGTCAAGGTATTGGAGTGGCCATCACAAAGCCCTGACCTCAATCCTATAGAACATTTGTGGGCAGAACTGAAAAAGCGTTTTTCAGCAAGGAGGCCTACAAACCTGACTCAGTTACACCAGCTCTGTCAGGAGGAATAGGCCAAAATTCACCCAACTTCTTGTGGAAGGCTACCCGAAACGTTTGACCCAAGTTAAATAATTTAAAGGCAATGCTACCAAATACTAATTGAGTGTATGTACATTTCTGTCACGGTCGTTCATGAACGGGTCAGACCAAGGCGCAGCGTGATATGACTACATGTTTATTTGACTATTAACCACAACGACGAAACGTGAAGTCCAACGCAACATACCTTACACGGAACAAGATCCCACAACCCACTAGTGCCAATAGGCTGCCTAAGTATGGTCCCCAATCAGAGACAACGAGCGACAGCTGCCTCTGATTGGGAACCACACCGGCCAACATAGACCTAGACGTACTAGATCTAAACCTTGAAAATACAACATAGAACATCACAACATAGAAAGTCACACCCTGACTCAACAAATAAGAGTCCCCAGAGTCAGGGCGTGACCATTTCTGACCCACTGGGAATGTGATGAAAGAAATAAAAGCTGAAAGAAATAATTATCTCTACTATTATTCTGACATTTCACATTCTTAAAATAAAGTGGTTATCCTAACTGACCTAAGAAAATGTCAGGAATTGTGAAAAACTGCATTTAAATGTATTTGGCTAAGGTGTTTGTAAACTTCTGACTTCAACTCTACAACACCCCTTATGGCAGATTCAGGTTCCTGAGATTACCGTTTGGCATTGCCTCAGCTCCTGAAGTTTATCACAAAACCATACATCTGATCTACGAACACATTGAGGGCATGGACACGTCGATGGATGACATTATTGTATGGGGGATGTCGAAAGCAGAGCACGACGCAAGACTGAAAAAAGTGCTGGAAGCAACAAGGAAAGCAAACTTGAAACTGATCAGAGATACATTTTGTTGGAGACATCATCAGCAGTGTAGGCATCAGACCTGAGCTGAGAAAAATATCTGCTGTGGATAACATTCCAAAACCAAAGCGCAAAACGTCCAGATGTTTAATGGGATGGTCAACTACATGGGAAAATTACTACCCAACCTCTCAGAGAAGATTGCTCCGCTGAGAAGACTGACAGAAAAGAAAATAGAATGGGAATGGAATCATGAACATGAGACTGCATGGAACAACTTGAAAAAAACAGCTGACAGAAGAACCAGTCTGGAGGTTTTACGACCCAGCGAGACCATCGGATGCATCACAGAGTGGACTGTTCTGTTGCAGAAATACGTCAACAACTGGCAACCAGTGGCAACCAGTGGCAACCAGTGGCAACCAGTGGCATATGCATCTCGTTCAATGACCGACCCTGAGACCTGATCTGCTCAAATTCAAAGGGAGCTGCTCACCATAACATATGCTGGTGAGAGATTTCCTGAGAGATTTGTGTCAGGACAAGTGATGAGCGTTGAAACGGATCACAAAACACTGATTCCGCTGTTTCAAAAGCCACTGAAGGACTGTCCGCTGAGAGTCCAAAGAACGATGAGCAAACTACAATGCTCTGAATGTAGCATACACACCAAGAAAATATGATGTGCACAGCAAACCCTCTTTCTAGAGCTGTGGACCCGAAGGCAAGCACCACAGCAGATGAAGAAGTGAGAGCATACGTGGACATGATCACAACAGCATTGCCAGTCGCAGATGGAAGATGGAAATCATACGGACTGAGACAGAAAAAGACACAACACTGACAAACCTGAAGGAAACAGTCATCAATGAATGGCCTAACATAAAACAAGCCTGCTCACAAGACATAACTGAATACTGAAACTGCAGAGCTGAGCTGACAGCACTCACATGGTCTACAAAGGAAGCAAAATAGTCATTCTGAAAAGTCTGAGGAAGGAAATGTTCACCTAGGAACCAATAAGTGTAAGAAGAGAGCATGTAAAGTAATGTATTGGCCCAGAATGAACCAAGATGTGACAGAGAAAGTACCAAACTGTACTACATGTCTGAAATACCAAGCAAGCAACCCCGCAGAGCCATTAAAGCTCCACCCTGCACATGAGAGACCAGACCAAAAGGTAGGAGCTGACCTTTTCACATGTAATGGAATGGATTACCTTGTTGACACAGACTCCTACTTCCTGTACTCCTGAGTGGCGCAGTGGTCTAAGGCACTGCATCGCAGTGCTAACTGTGCCACTAGATCCTGGTTCGAATCCAGGCTCTGTCACAGCCGGTCGCGACCGGGAGACTCATGGGCGGCGCACAATTGGCCCAGCGTCGTCCAGGGTAGGGGAGGGAATGGCCGGCAGGGATGTAGCTCAGTTTATAGAGCATGGTGTTTGCAACGCCAGGGTTGTGGGTTCGTTTCCCACGGGGGGCCAGTATAAAAATATATGTATTCACTAACTGTAAGTCGCTCTGGATAAGAGCGTCTGCTAAATGACTAAAATGTAAATGTTTGTAGGCTGAACACCACTACCTCAGATGCTGTGATAACCTGCCTGAACTCCAACCTGGGACAACGTGAGGGACAAGAAACCTGCATGAATCCAACCTGGGGACAACTTGAGGGACAAGAAGCCTGCCTGAACTCCAACCTGGGGACAATGTGAGAGACAAATCAAACACATGGACACAGAAAGGAACAGTGATCCCTGAAGTACAGCCAAGGTCATACAACATACAAACAGAAGATGGCGCTGTTCTACGGAGAAATCGTTGGGTTCTTCTAAAAAACAAACACTGTTGAAGAGGCTCTGGCAGCAGCCCAGCATGAAGAACAAACCAGCAGAATATCCACACGGCAGTGAAATACTTATTGAGAGTTGTTAGGGACTCTAAGGACAATTACAACAGTTGAGAGTAAATTACTAATGTGGTATTTTCTCTAGTGGTCCTACTAAGCATATAGTTAATAACATTTTTGGTAACACTGTTGAAATGCTGTTTACAATTCATTTTGTTATTACACTTTGAGTACAGAAAGAGATTGTTTATTTTGAAAAGTAAAATACTTTCATTTAAAGAAATGGAGATGTAATGTTATGAGTAAATAGTGTTTGCTAGATTGATTACAACGCCTGAGCAGGATAATGCAGGAGAGCTACCTGTGGGCAGTTAAACGTGACAGAGAGTCGTGTGAATACGTGCCTCCCAACAACATGTCAAACGACATTCTTTCAAAAAACCTTCATTCTCTTTCATTACCGTGTACTCACTGAACCCTAACAACACAACAAGTGGAGCTTTGTACACATACACCAACACAGACTAGACTGCATGCATGGATCATTAAGCACACGTGTTTAATAGCATCAACAGTTGGAGTGAGGGGATGGAGTGTTTTCTCTAAATGGATTATTCAAGGACACGGGTCACAATCACAATCATCACAAATATTACACGTTTGCTTGTGTATGAGGGACAAGGAGCCTGAGGCCCAATTGGCACCCTACGTATTCCCTACATAGTGTATTACCCATAGGACCCTGGTCTAAAGTAGTGCACTATGTAGGGAATAGGGTGCCATTTGGGACCTAACCTGAGACTGTTCTAGTGCCTAGAGTCAGACTCAGGACATGAGACGTTCCTCAGCTTTTTGCAGCGATTACAGCTGCAAGTCTCTTGGGGTATGTCTCTGTAAGCTTGGCACATCTAGCCACTGGGAATTTTGCCCATTCTTCAAGGCAAAACTGCTCCAGCTCCTTCAAGTTGGATGGGTTCCACTGGTGTACAGCAATCTTTAAGTCATACCACATATTCTCAATTGGATTGAGGGCTTTGACTAGGCCATTCCAAGACATTTAAATGTTTTCCTTTAAACCACTCAAGTGTTGCTTTAGCAGTATGCTTAGGGTCATTGTCCTACTGGAAGATAAACCTCCATCCCAGTCTCAAATCTCTGGAAGACTGAAACAGGTTTCCCTCAAGAATTTCCCCGTATTTAGCACCATCCATCATTCCTTCAATTCTGACCAGTTTCCCAGTCCCTGACGATGAAAACCATCCCCACAGCATGATGCTGCCACCACCGTGCTTCACTGTGGGGATGGTGTTCTCGGGGTGATGAGAGGTGTTGGGTTTGCACCAGACATAGCGTTTTCCTTGATGGCCAAAAAGCTCAATTTTATTCTTATCTGACCAGAGTACCTTCTTCCATATGTTTGGGGAGTCTCCCACATGCCTTTTGGCGAACACCAAACGTGTTTGCTTATTTTTTTCTTTAAGCAATGGCTTTTTTCTGGCCACTCTTCCATAAAGCCCAGCTCTGTGGAGTGTACGGCTTAAAGTGGTCCAATGGACAGATATTCCAATCTCCGCTGTGGAGCTTTGCAGCTCCTTCAGGGTTATCTTTGGTGTTTTTGTTGCCTCTCTGATTAATGCCCTCCTTGCCTGGTCCGTGAGGTTTGGTGGGCGGCCCTCTCTTGGCAGGTTTGTTGTGGTGCCATATTCTTTCAATTTTTTTAAATAATGGATTGAATGGTGGGATGTTCAAAGTTTCTGATACTTTTTTATAACCCAATCCTGATCTGTACTTCTCCACAACTTTGTCCCTGACCTGTTTGGAGAGCTCCTTGGTCTTCATGTTGCCACTTGCTTGGTGGTGCCCCTTGCTTAGTGGTGTTGCAGACTCTGGGGCCTTTCAGAACAGGTGTATATATACTGAGATCATGTGACACTTAGATTGCACACAGGTGGACTTTATTTAACTAATTATGTGACTTCTGAAGGTAATTGGTTACACCAGATCTGATTTAGGGGCTTCATAGCAAAGGGGGTGAATACATATGCACGCACCACTTTTCCGTTATTTATCTTTTCTAATTTTTTGAAACAAGTAATTTTTTTCATTTCACTTCACCAATTTTGACTATTTTGTGTATGTCCATTACATGAAATCCAAATAATAATCCATTTAAATTACAGGTTGTAATGCAACAAAATAGGAAAAACGCCAAGGGGGATGAATACTTTTGCAAGGCACTGTATGTGCACACTGCCCACAACATGTAGTGGAAAATGAGCAGCACTTCCTAATCTCCTGCCAAATGCATATAGCATTTAAAATGTCTCTATTCCTTTGAAACTTGTGTGAGTGTAATATTTACTGTTCATTTCTGATTGTTTATTATCTATTTCACTTGCTTTGGCAAATGTAGTAGTGTGATGTTGTTCCCCTAGATGATGCACCAAGTTGGACCAGTTCAAGAGGGGACGTTAATAATTTAGTAACAATAATAATAATAATTCAATGTGTTTTCTTTATTTAATTACAGCTGCATAGCTAATGTTATTTGTTGGTGTACAAACATTTTTTTTTATATCTATATTGTAAATATACCTGATTGTAAAAGTTTTGTTTATTTTGGTTTGGTCCATCAAATACTTATGTCATGCAATAAAATGCAAATTAATTACTTAAAAATCATACAATGTGGTTTTCTGGATTTTTGTTTTAGATTCCGTCTCTCACAGTTGAAGTGTGCCTATGATAAAAATTACAGACCTCTACAGGCTTTGTAAGTAGGAAAACCTGCAAAATCGGCAGTGTATCAAATACTTGTTCTCCCCACTGTATATCCATGGTCTTTCATTTGTATAGCTGTGAATCAAAGGGTAAAGACACAGAGAGCTTACTGTAACAGTTATCTGTCTGAAAAAGAAACAGAAGTATACATCATCTTCCATTTCTATAACTGTTATAGATTACAATTGGATAGATACACAGTTTTCTAATGTTTTCACATTCTCTTACATTGACATTCCCTGTGTCCACCACATTAATAATAATAATAATATGCCATTTAGCAGACGCTTTTATCCAAAGCGACTTACAGTCATGCGTGCATACATTTTTGTGTATGGGTGGTCCCAGGGATCGAACCCACTACCTTGGTGTTACAAGCGCCGTGCTCTACCAGCTGAGCTACAGAGGACCAAGCGCCGTGCCCTACCAGCTGAGCTACAGAGGACCAAGCGCCGTGCTCTACCAGCTGAGCTACAGAGGACCAAGCGCCGTGCTCTACCAGCTGAGCTACAGAGGACCAAGCGCCGTGCTCTACCAGCTGAGCTACAGAGGACCAAGCGCCGTGCTCTACCAGCTGAGCTACAGAGGACCAAGCGCCGTGCTCTACCAGCTGAGCTACAGAGGACCAAGCGCCGTGCTCTACCAGCTGAGCTACAGAGGACCACATTTAAATGAGCTTTCTATGTGAGTGACAGTTTTTATCAGAGGGCCTGACAGGCCAGTCTAATGGTTTTGATTCCTAATCACCAGGACAGCACCTTCCCTCAATAACAACTTCCCTGTGTGTGTGTGTGCGTCTCTGTGTCCGTTGGCCAGCCCTCCACCATCTATCTATCAGGGGATCAATCAGGCTCTGTCTCGGGAACAATACCTCCTCTAGTTTATATCAGGGGATCAATCAGGCTTTGTCTCGGATTAATACCTCCTCTAGTTTATTACATTTTAGTAATTTAGCAGACACTCTTATCCAGAGCGACTTACAGTTCGTGAGTGCATACATTATTTTATATACTGGCCCCCCATGGGAATTGAACCCACAACCCTGGCGTTGCAAATGCCATGCTCTACCAACTGAGCTACATCCCTGCCGGCCATTCCCTCCCCTACTCTGGACGACGCTGGGCCAATTATACGCCGCCCAATGGGTCTCCCGGTCGCGGCCGGCTACGACAGAGCCCGGATTCGAACCAGGATCTCTAGTGGCACAGCTAGCACTGCCTTAGACCACTGGATCAATCAGGCTCTGTTTCTGATCAATACCTCCTCTAGTTTCTGTAACTAGGAGAAGCCATCATGATGACTCTGACACTTCATTCACAGGAGGCTGCTGAGGGGAGGACGGCTCATAATAATGTCTGGAATGGAGCCAATGGAATGGCATCAAACACCTGGAAACCATGTTTCATTATTTGATACCAATCCACTATTCCTCTCCAGCCATTACCACGAGCCTGTCCTCCCCAACCAATCCACCATTCCACTCCAGCCATTACCACGAGCCTGTCCTCCCCAACCAATCCACCATTCCGCTCCAGCCATTACCACGAGCCTGTCCTCCCCAACCAATCCACCATTCCACTCCAGCCATTACCACGAGCCTGTCCTCCCCAACCAATCCACCATGCCGCTCCAGCCATTACCACGAGCCCGTCCAGTTCCTCTCCAGCCATTACCACGAGCCCGTCCAGTTCCGCTCCAGCCATTACCACGAGCCTGTCCTCCCCAACCATTCCACTATTCCTCTCCAGCCATTACCACGAGCCTGTCCTCCCCAACCAATCCACAATTCCGCTCCAGCCATTACCACGAGCATGTCCAGTTCCACTCCAGCCATTACCACGAGCCTGTCCTCCCCAACCATTCCACCATGCCGCTCCAGCCATTACCACGAGCCCGTCCAGTTCCTCTCCAGCCATTACCACGAGCCTGTCCAGTTCCACTCCAGCCATTACCACGAGCCTGTCCTCCCCAACCATTCCACCATGCCGCTCCAGCCATTACCACGAGCCTGTCCAGTTCCACTCCAGCCATTACCACGAGCCTGTCCTCCCCAACCATTCCACCATGCCGCTCCAGCCATTACCACGAGCCCGTCCAGTTCCTCTCCAGCCATTACCACGAGCCTGTCCAGTTCCTCTCCAGCCATTACCACGAGCCCATCCTCCCCAAATAAGGAGCCACCAACCGCCTGTGACTTCATTATAGTGGTAATTGCCACGTTTCACTTTCAGTTAATGTATCCCCTAAAGCAAATGATTGTATTCTGATTGTCCCACCTGCCCACCATGCTAATGTAGTTATTAACAACGGCAATAATAGTACTTCTGCATAACTGCTTACACCTTCACATTGACATGACATTTTATTGACTAGCTCACAAGAAAATACAAATGTTTATAGGTATATTTCATGCTCATGTAAACAGGATTATAAAACTTATTTTAATGAGCAAGAGCTTCTGAGTTCTTTTAATTGCATAGTCTCCCAGTACAATACACATATGTATAATGTGCATTAAAAGTGCACTATAAAATGTTTATAGTTAATGGGAGAACAAATCTGTTTAAAACTCTCACAATATTATGTCTAGAATACAAGTGTTCTGTTTGATTTTCTACGATTGAACATTTATCAAAGTGTTCTTATATTAACTCCAAGCAAACAGCCAGGACCAGCCAGGACCAGCCAAGACCAGCCAGGGCCAGCCAGGACCAGCCAGGGCCAGCCAGGACCAGCCAAGACCAGCCAGGACCAGCCAGGACCAGCCAGGGCCAGCCAGGACCAGCCAGGGGCAGCCAGGGCCAGCCAGGACCAGCCAGGGCCAGCCAGGACCAGCCAGGGCCAGCCAGGGCCAGCCAGGGGCAGCCAGGGCCAGCCAGGACCAGCCAGGGCCAGCCAGGGCCAACCAGGGCCAACCAGGGCCAGCCAGGGGCAGCCAGGGCCAGCCAGGACCAGCCAGGGCCAACCAGGGCCAGCCAGGGCCAGCCAGGGCCAGCCAGGGGCAGCCAGGGCCAGCCAGGACCAGCCAGGGCCAGCCAGGGCCAGCCAGGGGCAGCCAGGGCCAGCCAGGACCAGCCAGGGCCAGCCAGGGGCAGCCAGGGCCAGCCAGGACCAGCCAGGGCCAACCAGGGCCAGCCAGGGCCAGCCAGGGGCAGCCAGGGCCAGCCAGGACCAGCCAGGGCCAGCCAGGACCAGCCAGGGGCAGCCAGGACCAGCCAGGACCAGCCAGGGCCAGCCAGGACCAGCCAGGGCCAGCCAGGGCCAGCCAGGGCCAGCCAGGGGCAGCCAGGGCCAGCCAGGGCCAGCCAGGGGCAGCCAGGACCAGCCAGGGCCAACCAGGACCAGCCAGGGGCAGCCAGGGGCAGCCAGGGCCAGCCAGGACCAGCCAGGGGCAGCCAGGGGCAGCCAGGACCAGCCAGGGCCAGCCAGGGGCAGCCAGGACCAGCCAGGGGCAGCCAGGGGCAGCCAGGACCAACCAGGGCCAGCCAGGACCAGCTGTTCCACTGTGAGTGGACATCAGACATCAGGCATGAGCAGAGAGATTAGGATGTCAGACCTGCTGGGTTCAGACCTGCTGGGTTCAGACCTGCTGGGTTCAGACCTGCTGGGTTCAAATACTATTTGAAATATTTCACAATTTTTGAGCGTTTGCTCTAGCCTGCCTGGTGTTCCAGATGGGCGGGGTTTCCCGTTTTGGGACTATTCTATTGGTTCATTAAAGCCAGGAAAGCTCCATCAAGCATATGTAAATTATTTTAAATGATTTTGAATGGTATTTCAACCCAGCTCTGATGTTGATATTTCTGTCATGTACAAGTCATCATCATCATCATATTCCAGTACGTGTGTGTGTGTGTGTGTGTGTGTGTGTGTGTGTGTGTGTGTGTGTGTGTGTGTGTGTGTGTGTGTACAATGTAAGATTCTAGGGTCAACAACAGGCTGCTATTGTGTCAATAAACTGTCAGCGCTTATTGTGGCAGGGTGTCAGGGTGGCAGGGTGTCAGGGTGGCAGGGTGTCAGGGTGGCAGGGTGGCAGGGTGGCAGGGGTGTCAGGGGTGTCAGGGTGTCAGGGGTGGCAGGGTGTCAGGGGTGGCAGGGTGTCAGGGTGGCAGGGTGTCAGGGTGGCAGGGTGTCAGGGTGGCAGGGTGGCAGGGTGGCAGGGTGTCAGGGTGGCAGGGTGGCAGGGTGGCAGGGTGGCAGGGTGTCAGGGTGGCAGGGTGTCAGGGGTGGCAGGGTGGCAGGGTGTCAGGGTGTCAGGGTGGCAGGGTGTCAGGGTGGCAGGGTGGCAGGGTGGCAGGGTGTCAGGGTGGCAGGGTGGCAGGGTGGCAGGGTGGCAGGGTGGCAGGGTGTCAGGGTGTCAGGGTGGCAGGGTGGCAGGGTGTCAGGGTGGCAGGGTGTCAGGGTGGCAGGGTGTCAGGGTGTCAGGGTGTCAGGGTGGCAGGGTGTCAGGGTGTCAGGGTGGCAGGGTGTCAGGGTGTCAGGGTGGCAGGGTGTCAGGGTGTCAGGGTGTCAGGGTGTCAGGGTGGCAGGGTGTCAGGGTGGCAGGGTGCAGGGTGGCAGGGTGTCAGGGTGGCAGGGTGCAGGGTGGCAGGGTGGCAGGGTGTCAGGGTGGCAGGGTGGCAGGGTGTCAGGGTGGCAGGGTGGCAGACAATAGGTCATTCTAGAGATCTGGCTAACTGCTTCTCTAGGATGCTCTGCGTCTGTCTGTGTCTGGTTGGTGTTAGTGGATGTGTAATCTGGTGATGTCTGTCTGTCTGTCTGTCTGTCTGTCTGTCTGTGTCTGGTTTGTGTTAGTAGAAGTGTATTCTGGTTCTGTCTGTCTGTCTGCCTGCCTGCCTGCCTGCCTGCCTGCCTGTCTGTCTGTTTGTCTGTCTGTCTGTCTACTTAGAATAACATACTGTGGTGATAACCCAAATCTGGTGACCTCATCAAGGTTCAGATCTCTTGGTGTAACTGCTAAGGTGTTTTGTCACAAGGTCATGGGTTCAATCCCGGTCGGGTCTTAACTGCCTGGTCTCCCCACTGTATATCCATGGTCTTTCATGACCCCGACCTCTTTACAATACTGTATAATGTATTAACTGCCTGGTCTCCATTCTATTAGTGTTGAGACCTGTGTTGATTGATGACGTTGTTAGCAGAGTACTTTAATGGTATTAAATCCTCTGCTCTTAGCATGTTACTAGATTGGCTTTGTATTGATCTGGAGGCACTGGCATACCGGACAACCCCGCAGCCCCCGCAAAGCAGGGGGGCTCATGATCTCTGGGGGCCCATGCGCTTGTCATCAATGTTTCTTTTTTTAAATGTAATAAATCATTTTGACAGTAACCCTCCAAAAAGTCATTCCATAAACCTTTTTACTTTCCATATGTACTAGGAAGCTAAGTGTTTTTTTCTTGGGCTTCAGGAATGTGACTGAAAAAGTGCCTTAGGCCTTGAAAAATAAACTGATTGAAAGTAAGGGAATATCAGTGAACAAATGCCGTGGCCAAGGCTACGACGATGCCAGTACAATGAGTGGAGCTGACTCTTGTGTTCAAAAGCTCATATCAAACCGAGAGCCTAATGCTTCTTAGGTAGTTCTTTATGAGTTTTAGTTTCGAAAACGACAGTTACAGGGATGGTAAAAACAGCTTGATTGCCGTAGCAACATCAGGGAAACTGGGCAGAAGGGAGGTGTGCTTCAAATACATCAGTTCAGCAACATCTTTATTGAGCCTCTCATTCTTCTTAATTGCCGGCCTCAACATGTTATGGAAAGAGATTAACCTCTACTGGATGGGTGTCCCGAAATCGGGACAGTTGTTGCTCAATACAGATAATATGACTACAATGACGTTGTCAACAAAAGCAAATGTTCTAACTGCAGTGTCCAATTTACAGCAGATATTACAGCGAAACAATACCATGCTATTGTTTGAGGATAGTGCACAACAATAAAATGTTTTTATCACGGCAACTGGTTTGATACATTCACCTCTGAAGGTAAATAATGTACTTACATTCAGTAATCTTGCTCTGATTTGTCATCCTGAGGGTCCCAGCGATAAAACTTAGCGTTGTTTTGTTTGATAAAATAAATTTTTATATCCTAACACGGTCCATGTTGTATACAGCGTTTCGCCTGAATTCCGACTTGTTCAACTTGCAACAAAACATTTCAACATAATATAAATACTACACCTTGTTTCACCCAGTCAAGCAATCCTCAGATACTCTAGAAGGCGACCGAAAAGTTTCATGATACTGCATGATGCATTGGCTAAACAAAAGGTATATTAGCCCATTTAGGATTAACATGATCACGCACCAATGAGACGGGCGGTGTTCACTTGATTGACTGTATCTTGGTCCAATGACCACCTATCGTTTTGAAACATAGCTAGCTAGATAGCCAATGAGCTGGGCTTTACAGGAGTATGTGATGGTCCTTTGTGCGGGTAAAAGCCATTGTGCTGAGCTCATCAACCTACGTTGGGCAGATCAAATCGAGAGAACAAAGAGGGACTCGTATTACGCACGCACGTTCGATTAGTTCTACCAAGTTTATTGCTATTTTAGAAACTAGAACATGGCTAATAAAACTGGAAAAGCTCAATCGAAGACCAAGTATACAGATTTGGACGAGATTATTGCAGAAATCGATCTGGAAAGTGACATAGAAGTTGAGGAGGACTCAGTTAGTGATTACACTGTAGACTCACGCTGATTTCTATTGGATGGGAAAGACGTAACTTTAGAAGGGAAGGAAAATACTTTCTTCTCATGCACTTGTTTAAATGTTTGCATATTATTCATTTGAGATATTTTTCTTTGATTGCTATATATATAATCACTATAATGAAATATGTTTACCAACAGTAAATAGGGCACTCGAAAACCACAGGCACAGCATGTGATAGTCAACATAAAATACACATTGGCTAGGGCTCACCCCCCCTGCTAAAATAAAGGTTCAATAAAACAAGTAATAGTAAACTTGAGTTGTTACTGATTTTTTAAAATCTTCTATAGTGCTGGAGACTCAGATGACCTCTGGGAGCCAACACCAAAGAGACCACATTCAAGTCCTCCAGTAGAAACTGGTTCATTCAGTCTGACCCCTGCTGCTAGATGTGTGAAGGTTAGTGTCTTATGTCTCTGGCTCCACACCCACCCCGCCCGGCCATCTAGATGTGTGAAGGTTAGTGTCTTATGTCTCTGGCTCCACACCCACCCCGCCCGGCCATCTAGATGTGTGAAGGTTAGTGTCTTATGTCTCTGGCTCCACACCCACCCCGCCCGGCCATCTAGAGGTGTGAAGGTTAGTGTCTTATGTCTCTGGTATGGTGTTCTTTGGATGCAACTCAGCATTCTTTGTCCTCCAAACACGACGAGTTGAGTTTTTACCAAAAAGTTATATTTTGGTTTCATCTGACCATATGACGTTCTCCCAATCCTCTTCTGGATCATCCAAATGCACTCTAGCAAACTTCAGACCGGCCTGGACATGTACTGGCTTAAGCAGGGGGACACGTCTGGCACTGCAGGATTTGAGTCCCTGGCGGCATAGTGTGTTACTGATGGTAGGCTTTGTTACTTTGGTCCCAGCTCTCTGCAGGTCATTCACTAGGTCCCCCCGTGTGGTTCTGGGATTTTTGCTCACCGTTCTTGTGATCATTTTGACCCCACGGGGTGAGATCTTGCGTGGAGCCCCAGATCGAGGGAGATTATCAGTGGTCTTGTATGTCTTCCATTTCCTAATAATTGCTCCCACAGTTGATTTCTTCAAACCAAGCTGCTTACCTATTGCAGATTCAGTCTTCCCAGCCTGGTGCAGGTCTACAATTTTGTTTCTGGTGTCCTTTGACAGCTCTTTGGTCTTGGCCATAGTGGAGTTTGGAGTGTGACTGTTTGAGGTTGTGGACAGGTGTCTTTTATACTGAAAACAAGTTCAAACAGGTGCCATTAATACAGGTAACGAGTGGAGGACAGAGGAGCCTCTTAAAGAAGAAGTTACAGGTCTGTGAGAGCCAGAAATCTTGCTTGTTTGTAGGTGACCAAATACGTATTTTCCACCATAATTTGCAAATAAATTCATTAAAAATCCTACAATGTGATTTACTGGAAATTTTTTTCCTCATTTTGTCTGTCATAGTTGACGTGTACCTATGATGAAAATTACAGGCCTCTCTCATCTTTTTAAGTGGGAGAACTTGGACAGTTGGTGGCTGACTAAATACTTTCCCCCACTGTATGTGTTATTGTGTGTTTTCCCATAGACACAGAATGACAAATTCAGTCAAAATACAGTGGTCTTAGAGGCCTTGTCCTTTCTAGTCATTTTATTTCTAAGTGTTTGCCTCACTAAGACTACTAGAGTCACACTTCGTATCTATTGTATCTTGTATCTGGCACCACATGTCAGTGATGTATCTGGCACCACATGTCAGTGATGTATCTGGCACCATATGTCAGTGATGTATCTGGCACCACATGTCAGTGATGTATCTGGCACCACATGTCAGTGATATATCTGGCACCACATGTCAGTGAATGATCTGGCACCACATGTCAGTGATGTATCTGGCACCATATGTCAGTGAATGATCTGGCACCATATGTCAGTGAATGATCTGGCACCACATGTAAGTGATGTATCTGGCACCACATGTCAGTGATGTATCTGGCACCACATGTAAGTGATCTGACATGTCTTTTAAACAGAAATGTTTTCGTCCATGGAAGGCCCAACAGTTAACCCATGATCTCCTGCTGCCCAGCGCTCATCATTATGTTCGCTAATCCCACCGTTATTAAAATCCCAGATAGTCCCTAACCCCAACACTGGATTAAGTGTGGTGGCCTCTACTCCATCCACAATGCTCCATGACAATTAAACTCTAACCCAGAATGTAATTCAACATTATGCCACATTAAAAAACCTCAACTGAGTTTTCTGAACTGTGTACCATATATTATACGTATGGTACATAGGATTAATAATACAATTCATACAGCTCCCACCAGTCTTCATGCATTCTGTTTATCTAAACGCGGCAGGTAGCTTAGTGGGTAAGAGTGTTGTGCCAGTAACCGAAAGGTCGCTGGTTCTAATCCACAGACGGTGGCCAGTCACTATGCTGTTCTGGGGAGCCGCCTGCTCCACACCAACCTGTTACAACATGGTTTCTCAAACCAGGTCCTGGGCTCCCCCTGGGTGCACGTTTTGGTTTTTGCTCCAGCACTACACAGCTGATTCAAATAATCAAAGATTGATGAGGAGTTGGTTATTTTAATCAGCTGTGTAGTGCTAGGGCAAAAACCAAAACGTGCATCCAGGGGGGGTGGGGAGTGGGGGGATGGGGGGAGCCCAGGACCGAGTTTGGGAAACCCGGCACTACGGTGTCCTTAAGGCTTCGACATCAAGGCACAGCACTGTCTCAGTATAACCTGGCAATTTCCAAATAACGGCTTTACAACGGCAACTGTCAACAAAACCAAAACCCTAACCCTAAGGAACATTTGAATGATAGAGAACGGAGGTACAGGTATGTCTGTTCAATATGCATTGTGTATTATTGTCTGTGTTGCAGGAAAAGCAAGGTACTGTCTTTGGTCTCCATACCAGTCTGGGGATGGTGTATGAACACAGACTCATCTCGTCTCATGTTATCCTCAAAGTATTTCATGGCCTTTGGGTTTACTCTAACCGGTTCTGTTATAAATACAATAGAGAGTACTGTAGATACACTGAAGATGGGCTGCATTACTTTAAAGGATTAACATGTCACCTTTCATTTAGTAAATGGATATCATCAGCAGTTTGTTTGGAATGGATTATTTATGATATCTATCACACAAATCCTGAGGCTTACCAATCAATCAATCAATTTTATTTTATATAGCCCTTCTTACATCAGCTAATATCTCGAAGTGCTGTACAGAAACCCAGCCTAAAACCCCAAACAGCTAGTAATGCAGGTGTAGAAGCACGGTGGCTAGGAAAAACTCCCTAGAAAGGCCAAAACCTAGGAAGAAACCTAGAGAGGAACCAGGCTATGAGGGGTGGCCAGTCCTCTTCTGGCTGTGCCGGGTGGAGATTATAACAGAACCATGCCAAGATGTTCAAAAATGTTCATAAGTGACAAGCATGGTCAAATAATAATCAGGAATAAATCTCAGTTGGCTTTTCATAGCCGATCATTAAGAGTTGAAAACAGCAGGTCTGGGACAGGTAGGGGTTCCATAACCGCAGGCAGAACAGTTGAAACTGGAATAGCAGCAAGGCCAGGCGGACTGGGGACAGCAAGGAGTCACCACGGCCGGTAGTCCCGACGTATGGTCCTAGGGCTCAGGTCTCTCAGTTGGCTTTTCATAGCCGATCATTAAGAGTTGAAAACAGCAGGTCTGGGACAGGTAGGGGTTTCGTAACCGCAGGCAGAACAGTTGAAACTGGAATAGCAGCAAGGCCAGGCGGACTGGGGACAGCAAGGTGTCAGCATGCCCGGTAGTCCTGACGTATGGTCCTAGGGCTCAGGTTCTCAGAGAGAAAGAGAGAACGAGAGAATTAGAGAGAGCATACTTAAATTCACACAGGACACTGGATAAGACAGGAGAAGTACTCCAGGTATAACCAACTAACCCCAGCCCCCCGACACATACACTACTGCAGCATAAATACTGGAGGCTGAGACAGGAGCGGTCCGGAGACACTGTGGCCCCATCCGAAGAAACCCCCGGACAGGGCCAAACAGGAAGGATATAACCCCACCCACTCTGCCAAAGCACAGCCCCCGCACCACCAGAGGGATATCCTCAACCACCAACTTACAATCCTGAGACAAGGACCGAGTATAGCCCACAGAGGTCTCCACCACAGCACAAACCAAGGGGGGGCGCCAACCCAGACAGGAAGATCACGTCAGTAACTCAACCCACTCAAGTGACGCACCCCTCCTAGGGACGGCATGAAAGAGCACCAGCAAGCCAGTGACTCAGCCCCTGTAACAGGGTTAGAGGCAGAGAACCCCAGTGGAGAGAGGGGAACCGGCCTGGCAGAGACAGCAAGGGCTGTTCGTTGCTCCAGAGCCTTTCCGTTCACCTTCACACTCCTGGGCCAGACTACACTCAATCATATGACCTACTGAAGAGATAAGTCTTCAGTAAAGACTTAAAGGTTGAGACCGAGTCTGCGTCTCTCACATGGGTAGGCAAACTGTTCCATAAAAATGGAGATCTATAGGAGAAAGCCCTGCCTCCCGCTGTTTGCTTAGAAATTCTAGGGACAATTAGGAGGCCTGCGTCTTGTGACCGTAGCGTACGTATTGGTATGTACGGCAGGACCAACTCGGAAAGATAGGTAGGAGCAAGCCCATGTAACGCTTTATAGGTTAACAGTAAAACCTTGAAATCAGCCCTTGCCTTAACAGGAAGCCAGTGTAGGGAAGCTAGCACTGGAGTAATATGATCAAATTTCTTGGTTCTAGTCAGGATTCTAGCAGCCGTATTTAGCACTAACTGAAGTTTATTTAGTGCTTTATCCGGGTAGCCGGAAAGTAGAGCATTGCAGTAGTCTAACCTAGAAGTAACAAATGCATGGATTAATTTTTCTGCATCATTTTTGGACAGAAAATTTCTGATTTTTGCAATGTTACGTAGATGGAAAAAAGCTGTCCTTGAAGCTGTCCTTACCTTATGCTGTTGGTTAATGCTACCTCTATTCACCATATCTCTCTACCTCTGTTCACCACCTCTCTCTACCTCTGTTCACCACATCTCTCTACCTCTGTTCACCACATCTCTCTACCTCTATTCACCATATCTCTCTACCTCTGTTCACCACATCTCTCTACCTCTATTCACCATATCTCTCTACCTCTGTTCACCACCTCTCTCTACCTCTGTTCACCACATCTCTCTACCTCTGTTCACCACATCTCTCTACCTCTGTTCACCACATCTCTCTGCCTCTGTTCATCATCTCTCTCTGCCTCTCATTTAACTACCACACACAGACACACAGACAGACACACACACACACACAGACACACAGACACACACACACACACACAGACACACAAGCCATGTAGGGTGATTGTTTGTTTACCGGACTGTCATTCCCAGGTCCCTGCAGCAAGGGGATCGTTAGTAAAGTAGTTTGTCCAGTATGTCGTTAACAGAACCATCGGTGAGGACCTCCAGGGAGCCCTGCTGACTTTTACCCGCAACCTGTCTGTCATCCATCAGGAGATATCAGTCCCCAACATGCAGGGAGAGAATACTTTAAAGTGCAACTGACAGCGTTTTAACTATATGTACTGTAGTTTGCAGATATGAAAGTGATGTATCTGGCACCATATGTCAGTGATGTATCTGGCACCACATGTCAGTGATGTATCTGGCACCACATGTCAGTGATGTATCTGGCACCACATGTCAGTGATGTATCTGGCACCATATAACATAGTCCTTCAATATGGGGAAATCAAAATACACCACAAGAACAAAAAAGGAAACAGACAATCATACTATCAGTCAAAAATATCTCATTACCAGTTTATGCTACAAAACTAACTTCTTAAGAAGTTTTTAAAATAGGTTATATTTGACTCAACATTTCATGACGTACAGTAAGGCATTGTTGTCAGAATAGATGGATGCAGTTCAATGCATGATTAACATAATTCACCAATACATTTCTTGGTGGTCTAAAAATATTGCTATCAGGTTGTAAATCACAGCTGGCCTGGTCCTTTGTCTGCTGCCTCCATTCAGGATACTTGATGTTTCAGTTTTAATGACTCAATAATTTGGACAAAAACGGACGAATGTAACTAAGGCTGGGAATGTCAATACAATCAAACTAGCAAGGGCAATGATCACAAGTCTGTCTTAACATGGCTAATAGGCTAGCGTATCTGTTTATGTAGCAAGCTAAAAACATGTAGCCTAACGTTAGCTAGCTAGCTAGCTGCTAGGAGGATGTCATGTCATGCCATTGGAGGAGTGGGTGAGTGACTGACTTTTCCCCCTCATATCGTTATTCGGTGGCTATACACAGCTAGAGATGCAGGTGTCATTTGGTTAGCTAGCATGAACTTGAACGACTGTTATCCAGTCAGCATATATTTTGCGTTCGCTAATTCTCTCTGGCTATCTACTCTGATTTCAGAGCACTCTCGTCTGTGTGCCAGAGCGCAGAACAAGTGATGAATTTACGCAACACCCGCTGAATATGACCAGTGTCAGTAAACGTAGGCAAAACAATAGTTAGTCACCAGCGCTCTGGATAACCTGTAAACAGCCTGACCGGCTCTGCTACGGCGAGTAAAATGGTCAGAGTGAGGTGTTCTCTCAGTTGTGTCTGGAAGTAGCTAGAACGCTAGCCAACTTTAGGCAGTTAGCTTGGGTGCTTGGTTGGGACAAGCATGCATTGGCAGGCTGCAGAAGGACGAGCAGGCTACTATTTCCCATCATTTATCAGTGTTGTTTATTTGACGGCCAACTAGCTGGAAAAATTTGAGAGGTTCCTGCGTTAGATTTGAGCTCAGCTTTCTCTGGCTAGCATTAGTTGTTGATCTTGTTGTTGTTGAGGTGCATAACTGAGGGAGAGAGAGCCTACCTTTTCATGGTTGTTTGATCAATAGGACTGTAACGCTTCTAAATGTAAGAGGACTCCCGTGGTATTGAAACATTTGCAGAAATCCATTCAGGTGTATTTTGTGGCATTTGGCGGAGGCGTTCTTATGATCTGAAGTCGCGCTGTGGTTACTTCCTGTAAACACACAGTCCAGTTCAAAGTGAATGATGGCAGGCCCGTGTGGCAAATGGCTTGTTTTCATGAAGGCCTACTGTAGCTCTGATTGGCTACGGTGCACCGGTCTGTGTAGACTCCGGTCCTGGACGAGACAGATGTTTTTATTAGGTTTTATTTACTGCAGTGTCTATAAATTGTCCAAACGCACGGCCGCTTTCCCACTCGATATTGCTATATAATTTTCACAAATGCCTTAGTATACGTAATTTCTTATCATTCTAAGAATTTATGAAAACGTGAAAATGACCATGTCTAAGTGTCATTTTCTTCCTGGGGGTGAATATGAACAGATTTCATGTTGCTATAATGGTGTCAGTTCCACTTTACGTTACGTTTTTAATGAGCTAACAATCTCAAAAATAAGTTACAGCCAATGTGTGATAATATGATTATTAGAGTCATATTATGACTTCATGAACAACTTAATAGTGAAGTGAATGTTCAGTATATACCTGAGTTGTGAGTTATGAAGTTATGGAGAGTGTGTTTGTTACTAAACTGTAAAGCCTGTTCCCCTGTATCCACTGCAGGACCTGATTAGGAACATAGAAGATGTGTTGGGAATGACAGTCCAGAATAAAGCTCAGGGACCAGGGAATGACAGTCCAGAATAAAGCTCAGGGACCAGGGAATGACAGTCCAGAATAAAGCTCAGGGACCAGGGAATGATAGTCCAGAATAAAGCTCAGGGACCAGGGAATGACAGTCCAGAATAAAGCTCAGGGACCAGGGAATGACAGTCCAGAATAAAGCTCAGGGACCAGGGAATGACAGTCCAGAATAAATCCCAGGGACCAGGGAATGACAGTCCAGAATAAATCCCAGGGACCAGGGAATGACAGTCCAGAATAAAGCTCAGGGACCAGGGAATGACAGTCCAGAATAAATCCCAGGGACCAGGGAATGACAGTCCAGAATAAATCCCAGGGACCAGGGAATGACAGTCCAGAATAAATCCCAGGGACCAGGGAATGACAGTCCAGAATAAAGCTCAGGGACCAGGGAATGACAGTCCAGAATAAATCCCAGGGACCAGGGAATGACAGTCCAGAATAAAGCTCAGGGACCAGGGAATGACAGTCCAGAATAAATCCCAGGGACCAGGGAATGACAGTCCAGAATAAATCCCAGGGACCAGGGAATGACGGTCCAGAATAAAGCTCAGGGACCAGGGAATGACAGTCCAGAATAAATCCCAGGGACCAGGGAATGACAGTCCAGAATAAATCCCAGGGACCAGGGAATGACAGTCCAGAATAAAGCTCAGGGACCAGGGAATGACAGTCCAGAATAAATCCCAGGGACCAGGGAATGACAGTCCAGAATAAATCCCAGGGACCAGGGAATGACAGTCCAGAATAAATCCCAGGGACCAGGGAATGACAGTCCAGAATAAAGCTCAGGGACCAGGGAATGACAGTCCAGAATAAATCCCAGGGACCAGGGAATGACAGTCCAGAATAAAGCTCAGGGACCAGGGAATGACAGTCCAGAATAAATCCCAGGGACCAGGGAATGACAGTCCAGAATAAATCCCAGGGACCAGGGAATGACGGTCCAGAATAAAGCTCAGGGACCAGGGAATGACAGTCCAGAATAAAGCTCAGGGACCAGGGAATGACAGTCCAGAATAAATCCCAGGGACCAGGGAATGACAGTCCAGAATAAATCCCAGGGACCAGGGAATGACAGTCCAGAATAAATCCCAGGGACCAGGGAATGACAGTCCAGAATAAATCCCAGGGACCAGGGAATGACAGTCCAGAATAAAGCTCAGGGACCAGGGAATGACAGTCCAGAATAAATCCCAGGGACCAGGGAATGACAGTCCAGAATAAAGCTCAGGGACCAGGGAATGACAGTCCAGAATAAATCCCAGGGACCAGGGAATGACAGTCCAGAATAAAGCTCAGGGACCAGGGAATGACAGTCCAGAATAAATCCCAGGGACCAGGGAATGACAGTCCAGAATAAATCCCAGGGACCAGGGAATGACGGTCCAGAATAAAGCTCAGGGACCAGGGAATGACAGTCCAGAATAAAGCTCAGGGACCAGGGAATGACAGTCCAGAATAAATCCCAGGGACCAGGGAATGACAGTCCAGAATAAATCCCAGGGACCAGGGAATGACGGTCCAGAATAAAGCTCAGGGACCAGGGAATGACAGTCCAGAATAAATCCCAGGGACCAGGGAATGACAGTCCAGAATAAATCCCAGGGACCAGGGAATGACAGTCCAGAATAAATCCCAGGGACCAGGGAATGACAGTCCAGAATAAATCCCAGGGACCAGGGAATGACAGTCCAGAATAAATCCCAGGGACCAGGGAATGACAGTCCAGAATAAAGCTCAGGGACCAGGGAATGACAGTCCAGAATAAATCCCAGGGACCAGGGAATGACAGTCCAGAATAAAGCTCAGGGACCAGGGAATGACAGTCCAGAATAAATCCCAGGGACCAGGGAATGACAGTCCAGAATAAAGCTCAGGGACCAGGGAATGACAGTCCAGAATAAATCCCAGGGACCAGGGAATGACAGTCCAGAATAAATCCCAGGGACCAGGGAACGACAGTCCAGAATAAATCCCAGGGACCAGGGAATGACAGTCCAGAATAAAGCTCAGGGACCAGGGAATGACAGTCCAGAATAAATCCCAGGGACCAGGGAATGACAGTCCAGAATAAAGCTCAGGGACCAGGGAATGACAGTCCAGAATAAATCCCAGGGACCAGGGAATGACAGTCCAGAATAAATCCCAGGGACCAGGGAATGACGGTCCAGAATAAAGCTCAGGGACCAGGGAATGACAGTCCAGAATAAAGCTCAGGGACCAGGGAATGACAGTCCAGAATAAATCCCAGGGACCAGGGAATGACAGTCCAGAATAAATCCCAGGGACCAGGGAATGACAGTCCAGAATAAATCCCAGGGACCAGGGAATGACAGTCCAGAATAAATCCCAGGGACCAGGGAATGACAGTCCAGAATAAAGCTCAGGGACCAGGGAATGACAGTCCAGAATAAATCCCAGGGACCAGGGAATGACAGTCCAGAATAAAGCTCAGGGACCAGGGAATGACAGTCCAGAATAAATCCCAGGGACCAGGGAATGACAGTCCAGAATAAAGCTCAGGGACCAGGGAATGAGAGTCCAGAATAAAGCTCAGGGACCAGGGAATGACAGTCCAGAATAAAGCTCAGGGACCAGGGAATGACAGTCCAGAATAAAGCTCAGGGACCAGGGAATGACAGTCCAGAATAAATCCCAGGGACCAGGGAATGACAGTCCAGAATAAAGCTCAGGGACCAGGGAATGACAGTCCAGAATAAATCCCAGGGACCAGGGAATGACAGTCCAGAATAAATCCCAGGGACCAGGGAATGACAGTCCAGAATAAATCCCAGGGACCAGGGAATGACAGTCCAGAATAAAGCTCAGGGACCAGGGAATGACAGTCCAGAATAAATCCCAGGGACCAGGGAATGACAGTCCAGAATAAAGCTCAGGGACCAGGGAATGACAGTCCAGAATAAATCCCAGGGACCAGGGAATGACAGTCCAGAATAAATCCAAGGGACCAGGGAATGACAGTCCAGAATAAATCCCAGGGACCAAGGAATGACAGTCCAGAATAAATCCCAGGGACCAGGGAATGACAGTCCAGAATAAATCCCAGGGACCAGGGAATGACAGTCCAGAATAAATCCCAGGGACCAGGGAAGGTATACCATCCTTTCCAGAGGCTGTGGCTACATTGTATCCCTGAACACCTGGGTTAGTGTGTGGCCCCGTGTAGCTCAGTTGGTAGAGCATGGCGCTTGCAACACCAGGGTTGTGGGTTCGATTCCCACGGGGGGGGGCAGTATGAAAAAATGTATGCACTAACTGTAAGTCGTTCCGGATAAGAGCGTCTGCTAAATGATTAAAATGTAAAATTATGTTTAGGCTACAGTATGAAAGATAAAGTTGTATTTATTTAGAGCAACTCAAGTTATTAAGAAGATACAAACGTTATTATAGATTAAAATATACATTTAATGTAGATAGGGATATATAGAGAATTTAGATCACTATGGGGGAAGGCTCAACCTTCAGCTAGGAACAAAAGTTCGATGTACTGTGTTGCTAGTCGGACGGAACACATTGCCGGTTCAGTTACAAGGGTGAGTTAAAAGTTGATCGATAGAAAGGTTTTTAAACTCTGTGATGGAACAACAACGGACTTGAAGTTACATGTTTATGGAACATGTTGTCTTGCTCTTAAGAGGAGACCGTTTGACAAATAATGCACAAAACTGTTCGGCTCGTACTCCTGTGTGGAAAGCTAGCTAGCTAGATAACTAGAGCTAGCTTGGTGGGCGTAGCAAGTGACATTGCTTATAAAATATGACATTAATGAATAAGACACACATTAGAAGGTATTCGTGCTTTGAAGAACGTCCACACTTTATCCCCTCTGCACTAACATTATACAGGTATCATAAGCTAGCTAGCGGTCTTACAGGTAAAACCACCTGCCAATCAATAAAGCTATGATCCATAGCATGAGAGAAGTACTCCGGCGGATACACAACATATTCCTCAAAGTCGCTCTGTTTCCGAGCGCACTGCGGAGGCAAGGACGGCCGCGTCCCGCAGCTTCGGAGGTGCTGACCCGTCACCTGCTACAGCGGAACCTCCCTCCCTGGACCTCCTTCTGTGTCCACTACGGCGTCGTCACCAACGACCAGTTCGGGAGGTCCAACTTCAACTGGGCGGTAAAGGGAACCAACTACCAGATACTGAGGACGGGGTGTTTCCCCTTTATCAAGTACCACTGTTCCAAAGCACCAGCACAGAACTTAGACTATGAAGACACGTTTTTCAGCATGTTGAAAGTCATCAATCTAGGTCAGTGGGGAAAAAAAGCCAAGGGGAGACTAGTATTTAATACTGTCTCTTGAACCTGAACCTGTTTCATATTGATTTAGTAGACAGTTAACTAGTTGTTTCCCCTCATTTCTAGAATAACTTCTTATTCATATCATGAATGTTTTTTTTGTCCCAGAATTGTACATATAGGCCTTAAACTATACAGTCTACTGCAAACAGAGTGCAACACAAAACACTTGTAATTGTTTTCCCATGTTTTTTGCCCCTGTCTTGCAGGTATCCCGTGTTTCGCATATGGCATGGGCTGTCTGATGGTAATAACCGCTAAAGAGACCGTACAGACTAGTGCTGGACCTGTCACTGTATATTTTGCCTTCAAAGAGAAAGACACACAGTATTAAAACGATCTATTTATGTACTTGGAAGCTAGTTTTATTTTGAGTGTTAATACCGTGCACTGGATTGAGACATCTGAACTGTGTCTGTTTGTGGTGACAACAAGCAAATCCTAATACGACCTGATATTTAAGCACCATAGGACAGCGGACATCTGCAAGACGCCTTAAGGGGGACACGCCCCAAGACTGTTCTGGCATATTGATTTCAATCCCTTAGAATTGTAAATATTAGGGAATAAATCTACAAATAATTGAAATATAAATCTCCAGTGATTCTTTGATATACAGCATCCACTCCGGCCCGATGAACTTGTCTTCAGCAATGTTCATCAGATTCCTTTATTTTAATTTTAATTTTGTAGTAATCGATTGACTATGACTTTTTAAATCACCCAGCAGTGCAATTTGCAAAGTTCGCTCCAGGTAAATGTTGCAATTCTTCAGCCATTCCTGAACCTGCGACCAAAAACAAGCTACATATGGACAGTACCAAAACAAATGAGCTAATGATTCTCTCTTCACAGCAAAATATGCAGAGCTGGGATGGTTGTATCCCCCATATATATAACATTCTATTGGTTGCAAGAATTTTGTATAATAATTTTAAATTGAAAAAGTATTTTTGAATCTAGCTTTGTTTTGTGTATCAGTTCATAAACCATGTGCCATGGAATCGGTACATCGAAAATCTCATCCCAACTATTTTGCAATCTGTATGGCACAGCTGTCAATATTTTGGTCCTTAAATGAAACTGGTATACTTTTTTATTTATCACAATTTTCTTTAGCCAATGTTGGTCTTTAATGCAGGGCCGACAGACAAGTTAGTGATCAGTCTCCATGCAGCAGATATTCAATACAGAGAGAAGGGGGTGGAGCTGTTGAGAGAGAGAGAGGGGCTGTGTCAATGTAGATGATTGCAAAAATCTAAGGAAGTCATTGAGATAATCAAAATATAATAATATATATATATAAAATCAAAAACACAGAACCAGACAACAAAAACATAGTCCTTCAATATGGGGAAATCAAAATACACCACAAGAACAAAAAAGGAACAGCACATTAGAAATCACCTGGATGTAATTGTGGATTCCATAGAATCAAACCACATCTGGGAGAATTTGAATAAATTAAACAAACCTCATCATTGGCTATCCAAAATGGTGATATGTTGAGAAATCACTTTGCAAACCTCTACAGCAATATAACAAAGAGCCCAGCACAAAAAGATATACAAGGAAAAATTACAAATCCTTGAATCAACAGTCAAAGACTATCAGAATCCTGTATCAGAGACCTAAGATAATCTTTCTTTCCCCAAATTATCATTCAGGACAAAGAATTTGAAACTATAAAAGATGCAAAAAAAAATCAAATATTTATTGGGTGAAAAGCCAATATGTGTCCTCCTGCCACTACCTGAGTGCAGTGGCGGACCCGTCATTCAGGGCCCCACCTGTTTTGAGCCCCACCTTTCTAGCAATATATATATATATATATATATATATATATATATATAGAGAGAGAGAGAGAGAGAAAATGCTTGTTTTGCAAGTTATTTTGGCATTAATACGTGTCACATATCAGTTTGGAAACAATGTAAAAATAAATAACAAGAATTTAGTTAATAAAGCCGCTTACAAACTTGGTCTTTTTTTTTGCTTTCTTGAATAAGGCAGCTCCAACATGCAGGTGTTTCAGCCTAGCTCAGTGCTTTCTGTGGAGGTGGGGCAGCCAGCGGAAAATACGGAGCCTAGGGGTTGGTAATGTTCTCTGGTTGCGCCGTGATTGGCTCAGTGTTCTGTCACTCATGGGGTAGAGTTCGAAAATTCAAGCCCCTTGGGTGCTGCCATAGAGTTACATTAGAAGTGCCCATCCAAGAAGGCTCAAGGTCATTGGCCACAACGTCAAATCTACAGCAGCTTTGATTGGACTGATCATGTCAACATCACACTTTCAAAATATTAGCTAGCAAGCTAGCAGTCATCATCATGAATCAAGTAGACAATCTACTGACAAATTAAATCAAATTTTAATCCTTGTCATATGAAGAGAAATTATAAATAAAATGGACATAAACATTACACAACAAGTTAGAAATCGCAAATTCAACAATGAGTGGTTTGGAGGGAATCAGTGGCTAACTGCAAGTATTGCAAAGCAATCACTAGCCTGCTATTCAGTGGAGAGGGGGTGTGGTCCAAGTCTGGGTTTAAGGGTCTCTTTTCCAAACCTAAAAGGATAAACATACAACATTGGCCATGATGTTAATCCAGCATGACTTCTGCCGCACTCAAAACAACTGGAAACTCAGAACTGGGAAATCTGATTTCAGTGAGTTCAAGACAACTGGGAACTCTGAAAAAAACTAGCTCTGATTGGGAAAATACGTTTTGAACAGTCATCCAACTCGGATTTGCAAGTCGGGAACTCGGGCCTCTTTCTAGAGCTCCGACCTGAAGATCACTGACGTCATCATGATTCAACCTTGTTTTTTTCAGAGTTCCCATTTGTCTTGAAAGCACCATAAATCCAGAGAATGCCAGACTTTGATGACAACATTTGATGACCTTCCTGTTCAAGTGAGCACAGCACAACAAGGTGAGTCCAAAAGTGTCTTGAATGCTGCTGCATAAATGATGTAATATGTCAGGGAGATATGTACAGTCGTGGTCAAAAGTTTTGAGAATGACACAAGTATTGGTTTTCACAAAGTTTGCTGCTTCAGTGTTTTTAGATGTTACTATGGTATACTGAAGTATAATTACAAGCATTCCATAAGTGTCAAAGGCTTTTATTGACAAATACATTAAGTTTATGCAAAGAGTCAATATTTGCAGTGTTGACCCTTCTTTTTCAAGACCTCTGCAATCCGCCCTGGCATGCTGTCAATTAACTTTTGGCGCTTGCTGGACTTTCTTGGGCGCCCTGAAGCCTTCTTCACAACAATTGAACCTCTCTCCTTGAAGTTCTTGATGATCCGATAAATGGTTGATTTAGGTGCAATCTTACTAGCAGCAATATCCTTGCCTGTGAAGCCCTTTTTGTGCAAAGCAATGATGACGGCACGTGTTTTCTTGCAGGTAACCATGGTTAACAGAGGAAGAACAATGATTTCAAGCACCACCCTCCTTTTAAAGCTTCCAGTCTGTTATTCTAACTCAATCAGCATGACAGAGTGATCTCCAGCCTTGTCCTCGTCAACACTCTCACCTGTGTTAACGAGAGAATCACTGACATGATGTCAGCTGGTCGTTTTGTGGCAGGGCTGAAATGCAGTGGAAAAGTTTTTTTGGGATTAAGTTCATTTTCACGGCAAAGAGGGACTTTGCAATTAATTGCAATTCATCTGATCACTCTTCATGACATTCTGGAGTATATGCAGATTGCCGTCATAAAACTGAGGCAGCAGACTTTGTGAAAATTAATATTTGTGTCATTCTCAAAACCTTTGACCACGACTGTATACTGTAGCTAAGAAAGTAATACTAAGTGTATGTTGTGTAGTAAGCTGTTAGTAGCCCATGTGCCTCACCCTAATAATATGGTCCCGTTTCCTTTCCTAATTTCGCCTACTGTTCTGACTTGGTGGTGCACATGTTGCCTATAGCCTGTTTAAGAGAAATGTAATCATTGAATATTGTAAGAGCTTTCATTGTCTGTGTATATGCCCCCTTTATTTATCCTACGGTTCTGACTTGGTGTACAGGGTGAACACTGTACGAACGGCCCATGTTCTGAATTCTGGCGCTGTACATTTCAAAAGTGCAGAACAAATAGTTATATTGACTACGTCCGTCCTAGCTCGCTTATTGATGTCTTAATCAAAATTACGGATTGCCTCTTATCCGCTCGTCGTCCCCTTATGCCATAGTTGGTGGAACAAGCTCCCTCACGACGCCAGGACAGCGGAGTCACTGACCACCTTTCGGAGACACTTGAAACCCCACCTCTTTAAGGAATACCTGGGATAGGATAAAAGTAATCCTTCTACCCCCCACCCCACCCTACCCCACCCCAACAAAAAATAAATAATAATAATAAAAATAAAAATAAAATATATATATATATATATATATATATATATATATATATAAAACAAATTTAAATAAAAAATATACTCTAGAAATAAAAATTTAATAAATTGTAAAGTGGTTATCCCACTGGCTATCATAAGGTGAATGCACCAATTTGTAAGTCGCTCTGGATAAGAGCGTCTGCTAAATGACGTAAATGTAAATGTAATCTCAATTGTCAGTTTAATCAAGTCTGCCATGTCAGCTATGTTTTTTTAAAAGGCAGTAAATGAGGCTTAATGAACTGTTTCGCTGCCAGACAAGGCTCTGCTCATAGCCAGGTGTAGCAGTGGTAAGGTGTTGAGACTGCTGCTGGGACAGCTTTATGGAGGCCCTAACAGTTTGTGGGCACCGTTTGACTCCGTTATAGTGCAATTAATGTATTATTATTAATGTATTACTCCTCTCCTCACCATGCACACTGCTCTCCAGATACTCCTAATGTCCCCCTCCTCTCCTCCTCTCCTCCTCTCCTCCTCTCCTCCTCTCCTCACCATGCACACTGCTCTCCAGATACTCCTAATGTCCCCCCTCCTCTCCTCTCCATGCACACTGCTCTCCAGATACTCCTAATGCCCCCCCTCCTCCCCTCCTCTCCTCCTCTCCTCCTCTCCTCTCCATGCACACTGCTCTCCAGATACTCCTAATGTCCCCCTCCTCTCCTCCTCTCCTCACCATGCACACTGCTCTCCAGACACTCCCTAATGTCCCCCCCTCCTCTCCTCCTCTCCTCACCATGCACACTGCTCTCCAGATACTCCTAATGTCCCCCCTCCTCTCCTCCTCCCCTCCTCTCCTCACCATGCACACTGCTCTCCAGATACTCCTAATGTCCCCCCTCCTCTCCTCCTCTCCTCCTCTCCTCTCCATGCACACTGCTCTCCAGATACTCCTAATGTCCCCCCTCCTCTCCTCCTCTCCTCCTCTCCTCACCATGCACACTGCTCTCCAGATACTCCTAATGTCCCCCCTCCTCTCCCCCTCTCCTCCTCTCCTCACCATGCACACTGCTCTCCAGATACTCCTAATGTCCCCCCTCCTCTCCTCCTCTCCTCCTCTCCTCACCATGCACACTGCTCTCCAGATACTCCTAATGTCCCCCCTCCTCTCCTCCTCTCCTCCTCTCCTCTCCATGCACACTGCTCTCCAGATACTCCTAATGTCCCCCCTCCTCTCCTCCTCTCCTCCTCTCCTCACCATGCACACTGCTCTCCAGATACTCCTAATGTCCCCCCTCCTCTCCCCCCTCTCCTCCTCTCCTCACCATGCACACTGCTCTCCAGATACTCCTAATGTCCCCCCCTCCTCTCCTCCTCTCCTCCTCTCCTCACCATGCACACTGCTCTCCAGATACTCCTAATGTCCCCCCTCCTCTCCTCCTCTCCTCCTCTCCTCACCATGCACACTGCTCTCCAGATACTCCTAATGTCCCCCCTCCTCTCCTCCTCTCCTCACCATGCACACTGCTCTCCAGATACTCCTAATGCCCCCCCTCCTCTCCTCCTCTCCTCTCCTCTCCATGCACACTGCTCTCCAGATACTCCTAATGCCCCCCCTCCTCTCCTCCTCTCCTCTCCTCTCCATGCACACTGCTCTCCAGATACTCCTAATGCCCCCCCTCCTCTCCTCCTCTCCTCCTCTCCTCTCCTCACCATGCACACTGCTCTCCAGATACTCCTAATGTCCCCCCTCCTCTCCTCCTCTCCTCCTTTTCTCACCAGACACTAGACACTGCATTTTTTTCCATAGACACTTTTGTTATCTAAATGTCTGTTCATAACAGACACTGTTGTACTATTGTTCAGAAATATTTATATTCAGAAAGACACTTTTGTATTGTGGTTTACTTTCAGAAGCAAGAATAAAGGTTTATTAGTGTGCTGAAAAAGCTCTGTTGTCATTTCTTCCTCTCAATACAAGGTGTTTCAATGCATTCTATTTGAACATCAAGTTCTGATAAAGTAACGATAACGTAGAGTAAAGTTCTGATAACGTAACGATAACGTAAAGTTCTGATAACGTAGAGAAGAGCTGTGATAACGTAACGATAACGTAAAGTTCTGATAACGTAGAGAAGAGCTGTGATAACGTAACGATAACGTAAAGTTCTGATAACGTAGAGAAGAGCTGTGATAACGTAACGATAACGTAAAGTTCTGATAACGTAGAGAAGAGCTGTGATAACGTAACGATAACGTAAAGTTCTGATAACGTAGAGAAGAGCTGTGTTCCACAGACTCCTCCTCTTCTACTGGTGATGTAGTTCAATCTAATCTAAATGACTGCACACTGAGATGTCCCACAATCAGGATAAATTGTTTTATTTAATATTTTTGTTGTATTTTACCCCCCTTTTTCTCCCCAATTTCGATCTTGTCTCATCGCTGCAACTCCACAGCGGGCTCGGGAGAGGCGAAGGTCGAGGCATGCGTCCTCTGAAACATGACCCGCCTAACCACGCTTCCTAACACCCGCCCGCTTAACCCGGAAGTCAGTCGCACCAACGTGTCGAAGGAAACACTGTTCACCTAACGACTGAGGTCAGCCTGCAGGCGCCCGGCCCGCCACAAGGAGTCGCTAGAGCGCGATGAGCCAAGTAAACCCCCCGGCCAAACCCTCCCCTAACCCAGACGACGCTGGGCCAATTGTGCGCCGCCCTATGGGACTCCCAATCACGGCCGGTTGTGATACAGCCTGGAATCGAACCAAGGGTCTGTAGTGACACCTCAAGCACTGAGATGCAGTGTCTTAGATGGCTGTGCCACTCGGGATCGAGCCCGGGTCTGTAGTGACGCCTCTAGCGCTGCAATGCAGTGCCTTAGATGGCTGTGCCACTCGGGAGGACAGGTTTCATTTTTTAAATAAGATTAAAACTTAACTGGTTCACAAAGAACTGAGTCTGTGCGTCCATCAAGAATGCATTCTTTGACTCTCCGACAAAGCGTCTGGTGGTGGTTCCAGGTACGCCCAAGTTTATTGAGATGGACACCTGTGAATGAGAGGTAACAAGAGAACAGATGTCAGATGTACAGTACCAGTCAAACGTTTGGACACACCTACTCATTCAACGGTTCTTTATTTGTATTGTTTTCTACATTCTAGAATAATAGTGAAGACATCAAAACTATGAAATAACACATATGGAATCATGTAGTAACCAAAACAGTGTTAAACAAATCAAAATATATTTTAGATTTTAGATTCTTGGCATTCTCTCAACCAGCTTCATGAGGAATGCTTTTCAACAGTCTTGAAGGAGTTCCCACATACAGTGGGGGAAAAAAGTATTTAGTCAGCCACCAATTGTGCAAGTTCTCCCACTTAGAAAGATGAGAGAGGCCTGTAATTTTCATCATAGGTACACGTCAACTATGACAGACAAAATGAGGAAAAAAATCCAGAAAATCACATTGTAGGATTTTTTATGAATTTATTTGCAAATTATGGTGGAAAATAAGTATTTGGTCACCTACAAACAAGCAAGATTTCTGGCTCTCACAGACCTGTAACTTCTTCTTTAAGAGGCTCCTCTGTCCTCCACTTGTTACCTGTATTAATGGCACCTGTTTGAATATGTTATCAGTATAAAAGACACCTGTCCACAACCTCAAACAGTCACACTCCAAACTCCACTATGGCCAAGACCAAAGAGCTGTCAAAGGACACCAGAAACAAAATTGTAGACCTGCACCAGGCTGGGAAGACTGAATCTGCAATAGGTAAGCAGCTTGGTTTGAAGAAATCAACTGTGGGAGCAATTATTAGGAAATGGAAGACATACAAGACCACTGATAATCTCCCTCGATCTGGGGCTCCACGCAAGATCTCACCCCGTGGGGGTCAAAATGATCACAAGAACGGTGAGCAAAAATCCCAGAACCACACGGGGGACCTAGTGAATGACCTGCAGAGAGCTGGACCAAAGTAACAAAGCCTACCATCAGTAACACACTACGCCGCCAGGGACTCAAATCCTGCAGTGCAAGACGTGTCCCCCTGCTTAAGCCAGTACATGTCCAGGCCCGTCTGAAGTTTGCTAGAGTGCATTTGGATGATCCAGAAGAGGATTGGGAGAATGTCATATGGTCAGATGAAACCAAAATAGAACTTTTTGGTAAAAACTCAACTCGTCGTGTTTGGAGGACAAAGAATGCTGAGTTGCATCCAAAGAACACCATACCTACTGTGAAGCATGGGGGTGGAAACATCATGCTTTGGGGCTGTTTTCTGCAAAGGGACCAGGACGACTGATCCGTGTAAAGGAAAGAATGAATGGGGCCATGTATCGTGAGATTTTGAGTGAAAACCTCCTTCCATCAGCAAGGGCATTGAAGATGAAACGTGGCTGGGTCTTTCAGCATGACAATGATCCCAAACACACCGCCGGGCAACGAAGGAGTGGCTTCGTAAGAAGCATTTCAAGGTCCTGGAGTGGCCTAGCCAGTCTCCAGATCTCAACCCCATAGAAAATCTTTGGAGGGAGTTGAAAGTCTGTGTTGCCCAGCGACAGCCCCAAAACATCACTGCTCTAGAAGAGATCTGCATGGAGGAATGGGCCAAAATACCAGCAACAGTGTGTGAAAACCTTGTGAAGACTTACAGAAAACGTTTGACCTGTGTCATTGCCAACAAAGGGTATATAACAAAGTATTGAGAAACTTTTGTTATTGACCAAATACTTATTTTACACCATAATTTGCAAATAAATTCATTAAAAATCCTACAATGTGATTTTCTGGATTTCTTTTTCTCATTTGTCTGTCATAGTTGACGTGTACCTATGATGAAAATTACAGGCCTCTCTCATCTTTTTAAGTGGGAGAACTTGCACAATTGGTGGCTGACTAAATACTTTTTTTCCCCACTGTATGCTGAGCACTTGTTGGCTGCTTTTCCTTCACTCTGCGGTCCAACTCATCCCTAACCATCTCAAGCCATGCTGGTTAAGTGTGCCTTTAATTCTAAATAAAACACTGACAGTGTCACCAGCAAAGCACGCCCACACCATCACACCTACTCCTCCATGCTTCACGGTGGGAACAAGCACATGCGGAGATCATCCGTTCACCTACTCTGCGTCTCACAAAGACACGGCGGTTGGAACCAAAAATCTCAAATTTGGACTCATCAGACCAAAGGACAGATTTAAAATAAAATAAAATAAAATGTTATTTGCCACATGCGCCGAATACAACAGGTGTAGACCTTACAGTGAAGTGCTTACTTACAAGCCCTTAACCAACAATTACGTTTTTTAAGAAAATATAAAAAAGTGTTAAGTAAAAAATAGCAAATAGCAAATAAAAAATTTAAAATAGCATGTAAGAAATAGAAAATAGGAAATTATTAAAGAGCAGCAGTAAAATAAAATAAAAGTAGGGAGGCTATATACAGGGGGTACCGGTGCAGAGTCAATGTGCGGGGGCACCGGCTAGTTGAGGTAGTTGAAGTAATATGTACATGTGGGTAGAGTTAAAGTGACTATGCGTAAAAGAGGAGGTTGGGGTGGGGTGGGTTGGGGTGGGGGGGCAATGCAAATAGTCTGGGTAGCCATGATTAGCTGTTCAGGAGTCTTATGGCTTGGGGGTAGAAGATGTTAAGAAGCCTTTTGGACCTAGACTTGGCACTCTGGTACCGCTTGCCGTGCGGTAGCAGAGAGAACAGTCTATGACTAGGGTGGCTGGAGTCTTTGACAATTTTTAGGGCCTTCCTCTGACACCGCCTGGTATAGAGGTCCTGGATGGCAGGAAGCTTGGCCCCAGTGATATACTGGGCCATACGCATTACCCTCTGTAGTGCCTTGCGGTCGGAGGCCGAGCAGTTGCCATACCAGGCGGTGATGCAACCAGTCAGGATGCTCTCGATGGTGCAGCTGTATAACTCTTTGAGGATCTGAGGACCCATGCCAAATCTTTTCAGTCTCCTGAGGGGGAATAGGTTTTGTCGTGCCCTCTTCACGACTGTCTTGGTGTGTTTGGACCATGATAGTTTGTTGGTGATGTGGACACCAAGGAACTTGAAGCTCTAAACCTGTTCCACTACAGCCCCGTCGATGAGAATGGGGGCGTGCTCAGTCCTCTTTTTTTCCCTGTAGTCACTGTGCTCCTTAATAGCTTCTCTTCCTCCCTCATATGTCTGCTACTGGGAGGGATCTCGGGGCTTCTTTCAACAAAAACACCGGACTAATCCTCTAAAAAGCAATTTGTGACAGTGGAGACATTTTATGATGAGGAGTGAGGTCACCAATCCAACTCGGTAACACTAAGAAGTAACTAAACTGAAGTAATATTTAGTGGACGAGGTGTCTGAGATGAAGTAATATTTAGTGGAGGAGGTATATAAATGAGGTAATATTTAGTGGAGGAGGTGTCTGAAATGAAGTAATATTTTGTGGAGGTACTTATACAGCCTTCTAGCTTGTAAATATCTGCTGCTATCTATAAATATATATTCTGATGTTGTTGTTTTTTAAATATGTGATGTTGTCTGTATGTACTCTGATTGAGGACATAAAATTTGTCTGAACACATCTCCCCATAGTAAGCAACATGTCCGAAACAGTCATCTGAAGTTCAGCTGCAGAGAAAGGAGAGGAGAGGAGAGGAGAGGAGAGGAGAGGAGAGGAGAGGAGAGGAGAGGAGAGGAGAGGAGAGGAGAGGAGAGGCAGATCAGATCAGATCAGATCAGATCAATATATTATGTGCTTTTCCATTTATAAAAGCACAACACCTGTCAGTGGACAAAGTGACAGGGAGTTTAACGACTACGTGTTTGTGTTGGATCGTTCCATCTAAGGTTGATAGGAGCCGTCAGAGCAGGAGGAGGATGGAGGTCCTCCAGGTTGATAGGAGCTATCAGAGCAGGAGGAGGATGGAGGTCCTCCAGGTTGATCGGAGCTTAACACCCCCACTGAGCCTGAATGAGGCTCCTCCCCATTTCTGTATTTCGTAAAATCCATTGTACAGTTCCAGTCCCCGCCAACCAGCAGCGTCTCCTCAGGCGTTACCTGAGAGAGTTCCTGTCTAAGACACTCAAACAGACGCCCCCTCTCTCCCCGTGTGTTAGGCACATACACATTTATAAGGACAAAACCCCTGTTGTTAATTTCTGCTTTTCTACAAGCGGTCTACCCCTACACACCTCCTTTGAGGAGCATATTGTTACGGCCAGACCCGGTGCAAAAAGGACTGCCACCCCTGCACTAACATTTGTTCCATGGCTCAGCACACTTGCCCCTTTCCACCAGAGCCCCCAATCGACTCCATTCACCATATCACTATGTGTCTCCTGCAGAAACTACATCTGTAATTTCTTTTGTTTTACATATTCACCCAGCAGACTCCTCTTTCCCGCATCTCTGGTGCCATTTATATTAAACAAGCCTACCCAAAGAGTCTCCATAACAAGTGGGAGAAAAGTCAGCAAAGAAAGAGACCAATATCAAAGCTCAAAATGCCCCAGTACCAGAAAAAAAACTATTCATCTAAACAGCATCTGAAGGTAGACCCTTATGTGACCCACTTCCTCAACCTAAAATGTTTCCTAGGTGAGAGGAAACCATGCCCCTCATTTTTCATAGCGTGTTGTACTGATCTTACAAACTTTCCCGGATTGCAAAAAAAAGCTTCACGATGAACCTTCTTTTTCCCTTCAGTCTCATTCAGGAACCTTGACAGTTCCCTCACTGTGTACTTTGACCCCTCTGCCTGACTGGCTGTCAGCTCTGGACCCATTGAGGAGGAGTCTGAAAAGAAATCCTCCTCATATTTGACATTTACATTTGAGTCATTTAGCAGACGCTCTTATCCAGAGCGACTTACAGGAGCAATTAGGGTTAAGTGCCTTGCTCAAGGGCACATCGACAGATTTTTCACCTAGTCGGCTCGGCGACCTTTCGGTTACTGGCACAACGCTCTTAACCACTAAGCTACCTGCCGCCTCATCATCTTCTTCCTCAGACTCACCTTCCTCCTCCTCATCTCCCATCCTGACCACCTGCCCTTCCTCTCTAGTCGGGGCCTCCCCCCCAGCACCAGACACATTTTCCTTGGTGCCTTTGACCACACCAGCCTCTCCCCTCCCACCTCCTTTCTTCTCCCCCTTTTTCCTCTTCCGCTTGACACCCTCCTCTACCCCCCCTAGTCGCTTACCCTTCCCCACTACACTCTCCTCATCCACTAGCATAACCTGACTAGGCCCAGCCTCATCTACACCACCATCTATAGCATGACTAGACCCAGCCTCATCTACACCACCATCTATAGCATTAGACCCAGCCTCATCTACACCACCATCTATAGCATTAGACCCAGCCTCATCTACACCACCATCTATAGCATGACTAGACCCAGCCTCATCTACACCACCATCTATAGCATGACTAGACCCAGCCTCATCTACACCACCATCTATAGCATGACTAGACCCAGCCTCATCTACACCACCATCTATAGCATTAGACCCAGCCTCATCTACACCACCATCTATAGCATGACTAGACCCAGCCTCATCTACACCACCATCTATAGCATGACTATACCCAGCCTCATCTACACCACCATCCATAGCATGACAAGACCCAGCCTCATCTACACCACCATCTATAGCATGACTAGACCCAGCCTCATCTACACCACCATCTATAGCATGACTAGACCCAGCCTCATCTACACCACCATCTATAGCATGACAAGACCCAGCCTCATCTACACCACCATCTATAGCATGACTAGACCCAGCCTCATCTATACCACCATCTATAACATGACTAGTCCCAGCCTCATCTACACCACCATCTATAGCATGACTAGACCCAGCCTCATCTACACCACCATCTATAGCATGACTAGACCCAGCCTCATCTACACCACCATCTATAGCATGACTAGACCCAGCCTCATCTACACCACCATCCATAGCATGACTAGACCCAGCCTCATCTACACCACCATCTATAGCATTAGACCCAGCCTCATCTACACCACCATCTATAGCATGACTAGACCCAGCCTCATCTACACCACCATCTATAGCATGACTATACCCAGCCTCATCTACACCACCATCCATAGCATGACAAGACCCAGCCTCATCTACACCACCATCTATAGCATGACTAGACCCAGCCTCATCTACACCACCATCTATAGCATGACTAGACCCAGCCTCATCTACACCACCATCTATAGCATGACAAGACCCAGCCTCATCTACACCACCATCTATAGCATGACTAGACCCAGCCTCATCTATACCACCATCTATAACATGACTAGTCCCAGCCTCATCTACACCACCATCTATAGCATGACTAGACCCAGCCTCATCTACACCACCATCTATAGCATGACTAGACCCAGCCTCATCTACACCACCATCTATAGCATGACTAGGCCCAGCCTCATCTACACCACCATCTATAGCATGACTAGACCCAGCCTCATCTACACCACTATCTATAGCATGACTAGACCCAGCCTCATCTACACCACCATCTATAGCATTAGACCCAGCCTCATCTACACCACCATCTATAGCATGACTAGACCCAGCCTCATCTACACCACCATCTATAGCATGACTAGGCCCAGCCTCATCTACACCACCATCTATAGCATTAGACCCAGCCTCATCTACACCACCATCTATAGCATGACTAGACCCAGCCTCATCTACACCACCATATGTGCGGCACCCATTAAGAACTAATTTGAGTGTTATCATTTCTTAATTGGCTCCAAGCTAATGGATAATTAAATAGTTAATTAAAGAAAGATTCTGGACAGAGTGTGTAGTAACAAAATATGCATATTCGAAAAAAATGACAGATTTGTTTTGAAAGTGATGATGGAGAAGCAGATCACATGACAGTAGGAAATAGACAGAGGGGCAGGAAACAGTCCAACAGTCCAGGAGGTAGGGCACAGTCCAGGAGGTAGGGCACAGTCCAGGAGGTAGGGCACAGTCCAGGAGGTAGGGCACAGTCCAGGAGGTAGGGCACAGTCCAGGAGGTAGGGCACAGTCCAGGAGGTAGTCCAGGAGGTAGGGCACAGTCCAGGAGGTAGGGCACAGTCCAGGAGGTAGGGCACAGTCCAGGAGGTAGTCCAGGAGGTAGGGCACAGTCCAGGAGGTAGGGCACAGTCCAGGAGGTAGGGCACAGTCCAGTAGGTAGGGCACAGTCCAGGAGGTAGGGCACAGTCCCGGAGGTAGGGCACAGTCCAGGAGGTAGGGCACAGTCCAGGAGGTAGGGCACAGTCCAGGAGGTAGGGGCACAGTCCAGGAGGTAGGGCACAGTCCAGGAGGTAGTCCAGGAGGTAGGGCACAGTCCAGTAGGTAGGGCACAGTCCAGGAGGTAGGGCACAGTCCAGGAGGTAGGGCACAGTCCAGGAGGTAGGGCACAGTCCAGGAGGTAGGGCACAGTCCAGGAGGTAGGGCACAGTCCAGGAGGTAGGGCACAGTCCAGGAGGTAGTCCAGGAGGTAGGGCACAGTCCAGTAGGTAGGGCACAGTCCAGTAGGTAGGGCACAGTCCAGGAGGTAGGGCACAGTCCAGGAGGTAGGGCACAGTCCAGGAGGTAGGGCACAGTCCAGGAGGTAGGGCACAGTCCAGGAGGTAGGGCACAGTCCAGGAGGTAGGGCACAGTCCAGGAGGTAGGGCACAGTCCAGGAGGTAGGGCACAGTCCAGGAGGTAGGGCACAGTCCAGGAGGTAGGGCACAGTAACATTTACAGAAAGGAGGGCAAGAGAGAAAGAGGTCCTTAAAGTGGCTCCAATTGGCATTTCAATAAGTGGAACACCAGCATTATGTTAGGTTACCAATCAATCCATCCCCATGGTTACCAATCCATCCAACCATCCATCCCATAACTTCTCCCGAAACCATTATTGAGCTGCTGCCCCAGGGACATGCGTGTTTCAGCCCCCTCGTGTCTCAGCGGTTCAAACAGTAATTGACTTGAAGTGTAGAACACATCAGAGGGGCCAAATTTACCCGAAAATGAACCGTTTAACAAGAAATGAGGGTGACTCTCAAATTAGCAGGGAAATGATTGAGATGTGGCTCAGGGAATTAGGAGAGATCGCCTGCTTCCCAAATGGCACCCTATTCCTTATGTAGTATACTACCTCTTAACTCATACCCCATAGTACACTACCTAGGGAAATAGCTGGTGCCATTTGGGACACGAGGAAAAGGAAAGGAGTAATGTTACATTATTGATCGATTGACTATGACTTTTCAGATCACCCAGTAGTGCTATCTGCAGGGTTAGCTCCAGGTAAATATTTAGCCATTCCTGGACCTGTGACCAAAAACAAGCTACAAATGGACAGAACCAAAACAAATGATCTAATGATTGTGTCTCTTCGCAGGAAAATCTGCAGAGCTGGGAAGATTGTATTCCCCATATAAATAACATTCCATTGGTAGCAAGAATTTTGCATAATAATTTAAACTGAACAATTCTAAGTTTTGAATTAGGCGTCGTTTTGCATATCAGTTCATAAACACTATGCCATGGAATCGGTACGTCAAAAATCTATTCCCAATCTATATTGGACGGCTGTCAATCCTCTGGTCCTCAAATGAAACTGGTATACTTTTTTATTTATCACAATTTTCTTTAACCAATTATGTTCTTTAATGCACGGCCGACAGACAAGTTCCTTACTTTTTTCCCCCTTCCACTTTCCTCTTCCATTTTTGCGGTAATGCTGCAATTATTTGGTTGTAATTTTGGGTAGAGCAGACATTTCCATATGTTTTTGTGGTGATTGTGTGGTGGTGATGGTGTGGTGGTGGTAGTGTGGTGGTGATGGTGTGGTGGAGATGGTGTGGTGGTGGTGGTGGTGTGTTGGTGATGGTGGTGGTGTGGTGGTGATGGTGTGGTGGTGATAGTGTGGTGGTGATGGTGTGGTGGTGATGGTGTGGTGGTGGTGGTGGTGTGGTGGTGGTGGTGTGGTGGTGATGGTGTGGTGGTGGTGGTGGTGGTGATGGTGTGATGGTGTGGTGGTGATGGTGGTGGTGTGGTGGTGATGGTGTGGTGGTGGTGGTGGTGATGGTGTGATGGTGTGGTGGTGGTGATGGTGTGGTGGTGGTGGTGGTGGTGTGGTGGTGATGGTGTGGTGGTGGTGGTGGTGATGGTGTGGTAGTGGTGGTGATGGTGTGGTAGTGGTGGTGATGGTGTGGTGGTGGTGGTGGTGGTGGTGTGGTGGTGATGGTGTGGTGGTGGTGGTGATGGTGTGGTGGTGATGGTGGTGTGGTGGTGGTGGTGTGGTGGTGATGGTGTGGTAGTGGTGGTGTGGTGGTGATGGTGTGATGGTGTGGTGGAGATGGTGGTGTGGTGGTGTGGTGGTGATGGTGTGGTGGTGATGGTGTGGTGGTGGTGGTGATGGTGGTGGTGGTGGTGTGGTGGTGATGGTGTGGTGGTGATGGTGGTGTGGTGGTGATGGTGTGGTGGTGGTGTGGTGGTGTGGTGGTGATGGTGTGGTGGTGGTGATGGTAGGGTGGTGATGGTGTGGTGGTGGTGTGGTGGTGATGGTGTGGTGGTGATGGTGTGGTGGTGGTGATGGTAGGGTGGTGATGGTGTGGTGGTGATGGTGTGGTGGTGGTGGTGGTGTGGTGGTGATGGTGTGGTGGTGATGGTGTGGTGGTGGTGGTGGTGATGGTGTGGTGGTGATGGTGTGGTGGTGATGGTGGTGATGGTGTGGTGGTGATGGTGTGGTGGTGGTGGTGTGGTGGTGGTGGTGATGGTGTGGTGGTGATGGTGGTGATGGTGTGGTGGTGATGGTGTGGTGGTGATGGTGTGGTGGTGGTGGTGATGGTGTGGTGTGGTGGTGATGGTGTGGTGGTGATGGTAGGGTGTGGTGGTACTGGCAGCTTCATTAAATAGTACCCGCAAAACACCAGTCTCAACGTCAACAGTGAAGAGGCAACTCCGGGATGCTGACCTTCTAGGCAGAGTTGCAAAGAAAAAGCCATATCTCAGACTGGCCAATAAAAAGAAAATATTAAGATGGGCAAAAGAACACAGACACTGGACTTTTTCTTTGCAACTCTGCCTAGAAGGTCAGCATCCCGGAGTCGCCTCTTCACTGTTGACGTTGAGACTGGTGTTTTGCGGGTACTATTTAATAAAGCTGCCAGTTGAGGACCTGTGAGGCGCCTGTTTCTCAAACTAGACACTCTAATGTATTTGTCCTCTTGCTCAGTTGTGCACCGGGGCCTCCCACTCCTCTTTCTATTCTGGTTAGAGACAGTTTGCGCTGTTCTGTGAAGGGAGTAGTACACAGCATTGTACGAGATCTTCAGTTTCTTGGCAATTTCTCAGAACAAGAATAGACTGACGAGTTTCAGAAGAAAGTGATTTGTTTCTGGCCATTTTGAGCCTGTAATCGAACCCACAATTGCTGATGCTCCAGATACTCAACTAGTCTCAAGAAGGCCAGTTTTATTGCTTCTTTAATCAGCACAACAGTTTTCAGCTGTGCTAACATAATTGCAAAGGGGTTTTCTAATGATCAATTAGCCTTTTAAAATGATAAACTTGGATTAACAAACACAATGTGCCATTGGAACAAAGGACTGATGGTTGCTAATGATGGGCCTCTGTACGCCTATGTAGATATTCCATTAAAAATCAGCAGTTTCCAGCTACAATAGCCATTTACAACATTAACAATGTCTACACTGTATTTCTGATCAATTTGATGTTATTTTAATGGAAAAAATGTTTGCTTTTCTTTTGAAAAAGTTAAATTTCTAAGTGACCCCAAACTTTTGAACGGTAGTGTACCTACGTACATACCTGCATACATACATACATACATAAATACCTGCATACATACATACATACCTAAATACCTAAATACATGCAAACATAGCTACATACCTATTTGCATTACTACTGAAATAAAAACAATTGAAACACAAAACAAAAACATTTCAGTAACTTATATTGCCGCGTCTTCCAAGCTTTGGAGATAACATGTGAAACCAGGAACACTTATTTTCTGAATAAACATTCTAGTTTTTCAAACAAGGTTATACACTGAGTGTACAAAACATTAGGAACACCTTCTTATATTGAGTTGCACCCCCTTTTGCCCTTAGAACAGCCTCAGTTCGTGGGGCATGGGGACTCTACAAGGTGTAGAAAGCGCCCATGTTGACTCCAATGCTTCCCACAGTTGTGTCAAGTTGGCTGGATGTCCATTGGGTGGTGGACCATTCTTGATACACACGGGAAACTGTTGAGCGTGAAAAACCCAGCAGCGTTGCAGTTCTTGACACAAACCGGTGCGCCTGGCACCTACTACCATACCCCGTTCAAAGGCACTTAAATGTTTTGCCTTGCCCATTCACCCTCTGAATGGCGCACATACACAATCCATGTCTCAAGGCTTATAAATCCTTCTTTAACCTGTCTCCTCCCCTTCTTCTACACTGATTTAAGTGGATTTAACAGGTTACATCAATAAGGGATCACATCTTTCACCTGGATTCACCTGGTCAGTCTATGTCATGGAAAGAGCAGGTGTTCCTAATATTTTGGTCACTCAGTGTATGTATAAAGTCCAGAAAAATGAAATGATACTTGACCTGCTGCTGTGGTTCACACTTAACCTTCCGGCCATCCAGTCCATAGTCCTGTGGTCCTCTCTTCACGCCATCCAGTCCATAGTCCTGTGGTCTTCTCTTCACGCAAGGGGTGTGTGGAGCAGTGGAGGCTCCTCAGAGGAGGAAGGGGAGGACCATCATCCTCAGTGAAATTTCATAAAATTGTGAGTTGGTGACATTATTGGATAGAGATTGAAAAGTGATAGTTCAGCATTTTTGGGATATTATTCAATTCAAATTAGTTTCTTCAAATTACAGGAGACGGAGGAGGTAGATTAGAAATTGTTTTCTTGGTTTTTAAACTTTTTTTTTTGTCCAGTTAGTGCAATTCATTTCAATTTGCCTTGCTAACTTCAGTAGCAGTAGTTAGCTAGCTACCAGCTCCAGGGTGCACCTTTCGCCACCAACGCCACCGCAAATATTTGACTTTTTGTTGAAGAACCCCTTTCATTCTCTGGCGAACACGGAAAAGGTGCAAATTAAAAGCGCGGGTCGACCTCTGCCTGAGATCAGTTTCACTAAGAAGGATGAAAAGGTGGGGGCGTTCAATACCAACTGGTATCAACAGTATAGCTGGTTAACAGGGAGGCGTTCATCAAGCCGCCTGTATTGCCGGCCTTGCCTGCTTTTTGGAAAGTCTGAGTCTTGGGCGAAAGGTGGGTACAGTGACCTGAAGAACATCGATCATTCAGCTAAACGGCTAAACAAAAGCAGGGAGCATATAGATGCCCACATCAGATTCAAGCTTCTGGGAAAAGCTGCATCGATTATGGCGAAGGTCTGCGTATTCAAGCTGCGCAACACAACGAGGAGGAAGAAGAAACAGGGATGTTCTCAGTTTATCAACACCACTTTGCTTTTAGAGGACAAGACGAGAGGGAAAGTTCCTCTAACAAGTGCAACTACAAGGAGCTTGCAGCGGTAATTGCACGTTACGATGCTTTACTAGCTGAACATATGGAACTTTTACTGTCTTTTCTGGGATGTCGAAATCAATGCAGAATGATTTGATAGCTTCCATCGCATCATCCGGTATTTATTTAGCAAAGATGATAGCACATAATCACTCAACGGACAGACACAAACAAAAACTCATGCCGTAAATGTTACACCAGCCCAGGCTACACCTGGGAGATCTGACGAGAGCTGTATGGGAGGAAAACGAGACCATTGTTCAGTCTGATCAACTGGAGGCTACTGATAAGAGCAGCTGCCATGTGCGCTGTCCATCTGGTCAGGGTAAACTAATTGGTAACATTATGTATTTATACTCCATTTGTGTGTCAGGAGAAAATGTGAATGTGATCAAATTTGGTTTATATTCAACATTGGGCTGGCTAGGCTGCCTATACGTTTTCAATCCAAAATTATTAACTGGAATTAATCAATCAACATAATAGTGATGACAGATGTAAGTTAATGTTTTATAAGGCCTGCAGTTGCATAGGTCTGCGTGATGTAATGTTTTATAAGGCCTGCAGTTGCATAGGTCTGCGTGATGTAATGTTTTATAAAGGCCTGCAGTTGCAGAGGCCTGCGTGATGTAATGTTTTATAAGGTCTACAGTTGCATAGGTCTGCGTGATGTAATGTTTTATAAAGGCCTGCAGTTGCAGAGGCCTGCGTGATGTAATGTTTTATAAGGTCTACAGTTGCATAGGTCTGCGTGATGTAATGTTTTATAAGGCCTGCAGTTGCAGAGGCCTGCGTGATGTAAACACGCATAAAGATCAGCCCTGTGAGTTCTATTGTCTATCAGTTGTTGTCTCTGTGTCTGGGTAGAGAAAATCCCCCTCCTAATCTAGTCTAAATATCATTCATATGAACAAGTATAAGGTTGCTGCAGTTCGACAGGGTTTTCATCCACCCCCCCACCCCCCAGGGATGTTTTTTAAAACCATGTGACCTGATTAGGAAAAACTGGTCCCATCATAGCTCTTATAAAACCTTTTTACAACTGATTAATCACTGTCATACCTTATAGGCTCCAGAGCTTTCCTGGTTAGGTTAACAGATAAGGAAAAACTCCGGGCCCCAGGGGGTAAAAATTGTCCCCCCGCTGTGGGACCTCTGGTGCCACCAGTCTGCAGTCGTCAGTTATCATCAGGTATATGGATGATCGGGGCTTTATTCAGGAACGTTTCTTGGGCTACTTTGATGTGTCCAGTGGGCGAGATGCGCAGTCTGTGTTTGACTTTATGAAGAAACTCGTTGTTCAAACCTACGATGGCGCAGCTGTAATGGAATATATCTGCTATGTGTATTTCCAGCTAAGTCCCCTCCTATTCCCTGATTTAAGAGGTGATGACCACTCCAACTCCACTACCAGTGTCAACTCTGTCCTGACATGAACTGAAGCCACGTCTCACGTGCCCGCTCATCCACTGGCACATTGAATGTTTCCTCTCCAAGCACTGTGAGTACCCCTATCCATTTTCTCTCGTTACTGTATGCAGAGTCAATCACATACACATACACAAACACAATCACATTATTACACATGAATGATTTTACTCCTTGTTTGGACTATCTCCTTCTCAGCTCTTTAGTCTAACTGTGTAGTGTGTTGCGTTATTATTTGTTGTCTTCCCAGTAAAATCCTGTCCTGCACTGAAGTCAAGCCTCTGAACACCTCAACTCATGCCTCGTACCCTCATTCAATCACTGCTGTGATCCCTTCCCAACCCTGTGTAAGTAGCCCTCTCATTCCCATTCCCCATAATATTGTACTATAAATGTATTTATTAAATGCTTTAGGTTAAAATAATTACTCTTTGATGATTTTTGAAACACACTTTGTCGTCTCCGTGTGTTCCGAGCCTATACCATGGGTCTCCCATCCTCCTAAATGTTTCAAGTCACCAGCCTCCACTGGTGTGGAGTGGGTTGGGGCCGACTCCAGGGGTGTGTGGAGTGGGTCTAAGGCAATGCATCACAGTGCTAGAGGCGTCACTACAGACCTGGGTTCGATCCCGGGCTGTATCACAACTGGCTGTGATCGGGAGTCCCATAGGGCGGTGCACAATTGGCCCAGCGTCGTCTGGGTTAGGGAAGGGTTTGGCCGGGGGGCTTTACTTGGCTCATCACGCTCTAGCGACTCCTTGTGGCGGGCCGGGCGCCTGCAGGCTGACTTCGGTTGTCAGTTGAACGGTGTTTCCTCCGACACGTTGGTGCGGCTGGGTGTTAAGAAGCGTGGTAGTTCATGTTTTGGCGGACGCATGACTTGACCTTCGCCTCCTGAGCCTGTTGGGGAGTTGCAGCGATGAGACAAGGCTGAAAAGGGGGTAAAAAAATAAAAAAGCTTTGTGACTCAGAGTTGGTGTTGTTTCAGTGCCAGCAGGCTTTTTGTTTCAGCTCTTACAGGGAGGGGGAAAATATGTCCTCTGGTCACTCAATGTATTAGTAGTCATAATGATGGGTAGCCATTTTGCCTCACAATTAATAGAGTTTCCCCTGAGACACAGGGCCTGTAGACTATAGAAGAGATTCCTTCAGGAAGAAGAGCTGGGCAGAGGTTATTCCCCAATCCTCTGTGTGTGTGTGTGTGTGTGTGTGTGTGTGTGTGTGTGTGTGTGTGTGTGTGTGTGTGTGTGTGTGTGTGTGTGTGTGTGTGTGTGTGTGTGTGTGTGTGTGTGTGTGTGTGTGTGTGTGTGTGTGTGTGTGTGTGTGTGTGTGCGTGCGTGCGTGTGTGTGCGCGTGTGTGTGCGTGCGCAAATGCATGTCTGAGTGTGTGTGAGCCCACTGCCCGGAGCTTGTCTCCTCATTTCAGAGTGCTGTCACTTCCTCTTCCTGGCATCTATTAACATAAGCCATTATCATGTTAATCTGTATTGTATTAATACAGCAGGGTTCCCCACCTGGCACCCCGCGGGTGGTTTTATTTGGCTCCCCAAGTTTTCTGAGCTAAAAACATAAAATAATATATATATATAAAGTACAAGTCAAAAGTTTGGACACACCTACTCATTCCAGGGTTTTTCTTTATTTTTACTATTTTCTTCATTCTATAATAATAGTGAAGACATCAACACTATGAAATAACACATGGAATCATGTAGTAACCAAAAAAATCAAAATATATTTTATATTTGAGATTCTTCAAAGTAGCCACCCTTTGCCTTGATGACAGCTTTGCACACTCTTGGCGTTCTCTCAACCAGCTTCACCAAGAATGCTTTTTCAACAGTCTTGAAGGAGTTCCCACATATGCTGAGCACTTGTTGGCTGATTTTCCTTCACTCTGCGGTCCAACTCATCCCATACCATCTAAATTGGGTTGAGATCGGGTGATTGTGGTGTCACGGATTCAGCCGAGGCTGCTCCTCCTCCTTGCTCGCGCAGGCTTCTGCGTTCGTCGTCACCGGAGTACTAGCTGCTACCGATCCATGTTTCTGTGTTAGACTTGTTATGTCTTGATTACACCTGTTTCCCATTATGTTGTATCGTCTTCCCTATTTAACCCTCTGTCGTACACTGTGTGTTGTGTGTGATTGTATTCGTTATCGGCTGTCGTTAGTGTGCGGGTTATTTCCTCCCTGTGTGGAGATTGTGTTATGCTCAGTTTACTTTCTAGTAAAGTACGTTTCGGATAAGCTCTGTGTCCTGCGTTTGACTTCGCCCACCGCAATTCACTGACGCCCTTGACATGTGGAGGCCAGGTCAAAGCTGTCATCAAGGCAAAGGGTGGCTACTTTTAAGAGTCTCAAATATAAAATATATTTAGATTTGTTTAACACTTTTTTGGTTACTAAAAATAAAATAAAATGTGGTGAGTAGTTGACTCAAAGAGACAGAAAGACAATAGTTGAACAGTTTTGAACAAATTAATTTCTTCAAAAATGAAGGAGAAGCAAGAGAGATAAAGAGAGAGAGATTGTAATTTTTTTAAAACTTTAAATTAGCTAGCAAATGCAGCTAGCTAGTTTAGCCTACTCAAACACCCTGCTCAAACAGAGAGGGACGCTATGTTAGCTAGCTGGCTATGGCTATCCAACACTGGAACTCTTCCAAGTCAAGGTAAGCTTTTGGTTTTACTAATTTATTGGCACCTGCTAAACTGCTTACTGACTATCCACTGTAACGTTACTGCATGATTGTAGCGGGTTTACTAACACGTTAGTTCTATTAGCTATGTTGACTCTGACGTCACTTTAGCTAATATGGTGACAACAATGTAGGCTGTGTGCTTATGATATGGTTTGGCTTGGGAAGGTGCATTGAAGTCCACAAACCAGTTACCGTGACAACAGTGTTTTATTGTTGTGCACTATCTTCTAACAATAGCATGGTATTTTTCCACTGTAATAGCTACTGTAAATTGGACAGTGCAGTTAGATGAACAAGAATGTAAGGTTTCTGCCCATATAAGACATGTCTATGTCCTGGAAAGTTGGCGTTGTTTACAATGCAGACAGGCCTTTGTTTACAGTCTGTATCCTACAGGACACTGTTTAAAGAGAACCAGTTACACTCTCTGTCTCTCTCTCCTCTCCCACTATCTAGGTCAGGACGTACCCTAAACTAAACTTCCTCCTCCTGAGAAACAACCAACCTGTCTGTATTGTTATGTATGGACAGGTAATATATCAAGTCATGGTTGCCATAGTAATTAGACGTTAGAGAAAGGAGAAGAAGAAGCACTCTTGGAGGACCACACAGTTACAGTTACATTAAATACAATTAAAATATTACTCTTTACCTCTTAAATATTAGGCTGGATCTGAAATCCCAATATGTTTGGGCTATTTGAGTGAGTTTAATTATCAGCCGTGGCAGGGAGGAGGAGGGCAGGGAGGAGGAGGAGGAGGAGGAGGAGGGCAGGGAGAAGGAGGAGGAGGAAGAGGAGGAGGAGGAGGGGGGCAGGGAGAAGGATGGCAGGGAGGAGGAGGGCAGGGAGAAGGAGGAGGAGGGCAGGGAGGAGGAGGAGGAGGAAGAGGAGGAGGAGGAGGGGGCAGGGAGAAGGAGGGCAGGGGAGGAGGAGGGCAGGGAGGAGGAGGAGGAGGGGCAGGGAGGAGGAGGGCAGGGAGGAGGAGGAGGAGGAGGGGGCAGGGAGGAGGAGGGGGAGGGAGGAGGAGGAGCAGGGCAGGGAGGAGGAGGAGGAGGAGGAGGAGGAGGAGGAGGGAGGAGGGCAGGGAGGAGGAGGAGGAGGAGGGCAGGGACGAGGAGGAGGAGGAGGAGGAGGAGGAGGCAGGGAGGAGGAGGGCAGGGAGGAGGAGGAGGGCAGGGAGGAGGAGGAGGAGGAGGGGAGGAGGGGAGGGAGGAGGAGGAGCAGGGCAGGGAGGGGAGGAGGAGGAGGGCAGGGGAGGAGGAGGAGGAGGAGGAGGGAGGAGGGCAGGGAGGAGGAGGGCAGGGAGGGAGTAGAAAGAGGGCAGGGGAGGAGAAGGAGGGGAGGGGAGGGGCAGGGAGGAGGAGGAGGAAGAGGGCAGGGAGGAGGAGGGCAGGGAGGAGAGTAGGAGGGGAGGGGGAGGGCAGGGAGGAGGAGGAGGAAGAGGGCAGGGAGGAGGAGGAGGAGGAGAGAGGAGGAGGAGGAGGGGGCAGGGAGAAGGAGGGCAGGGAGGAGGGAGGGCAGGGAGGAGGAGGAGGAGGGCAGGGAGGAGGAGGGGCAGGGAGGAGGAGGAGGAGGAGGGCAGGGGAGGAGGAGGGGGAGGAGGAGGAGGAGCAGGGCAGGGAGGAGGAGGAGGAGGAGGAGGAGGAGGAGGAGGGAGGGCAGGGAGGAGGAGGAGGAGGAGGGCAGGGACGAGGAGGAGGAGGAGGAGGAGGAGGAGGAGGGCAGGGAGGAGGAGGGCAGGGAGGAGGAGGAGGCAGGGAGGAGGAGGAGGGCAGGGGAGGAGGAGGAGGAGGAGGAGGGGAGGGAGGAGGGGGAGGGAGGAGGAGCAGGGCAGGGAGGAGGAGGAGGAGGGCAGGGGAGGAGGAGGAGGAGGAGGAGGAGGAGGAGGGCAGGGAGGAGGAGGGCAGGGAGGAGTAGAAAGAGGGCAGGGGAGGGAGGAGGGGAGGGGAGGGCAGGGGAGGAGGAGGAGGAAGAGGCAGGGGAGGAGGGCAGGGAGGAGTAGGAGGGGGGGGGGGAGGGCAGGGAGGGAGGAGAGGAGAAGAGGGCAGGGAGGGAGGAGGAGGAGGAGGGCAGGGAGGAGGAGGAGGAGGAGGGAGCGGAGGAGGAGGGCAGGGAGGAGGAGGAGGAGGAGGAGGGGAGGGAGGAGGAGGAGGTGGAGGATAGGAGGAGGAGGAGGGGGAGGAGGGGGAGGGCAGGGAGGAGGAGGGGGAGGGAGGAGGAGGGGGAGGGTAAATGAATGGAATATGTTGCAGAATGTAATGGTTTGCCGTTATATAATGGGTTGAACTTTGACCCTGATCATTAGTCAGAGCAGAGGGTATAACTATTATTAGCCTTGCATGTATAATTCATCACAGTTGTCTCTCTCTCGCTCTTTCTCTGTCCCTCCCTCCCTCCCTCCCTCCCCACTCTCTCTCTCTCTCTCTCTCTCTCTCTCTCTCTCTGTCCCTCCCTCCCTCCCCACTCTCGCTCTCTGTCTCTGTCTCTCTCTCTCTCTTTCCCTTCTCTCTCTCTCTCTGTCTCTCTCTGTCTCTGTCTCTCTCTCTCTCTTTTCCCTTCTCTCTCTCTCTCTCTCTCTCTCTCTCTGTCTCTCCCTCTCTCTCCCTCACTCTCTCTCTGTCTTTTCATCTCTCTCTCTCTCTCTCTCTCTCTCTCTCTCTCTCTCTCTGTCTCTGTCTCTGTCTCTGCTCTCTCGCGTCTCTCTCTCTCTCTCTCTCTCTCTCTCTCTCTCTCTCTCTCTCTCTCTCTCTCTCTGTCTGTCTCTATCTATCTCTGTCTCTCTCTCTCTCTCTCTCTCTGTCTTTTCATCTCTCTCTCCCTCTCCCCCTCTCCCCCTCTCTCACACACCAAATCTCTCTTGTGCCTTATCTGGGTCAGAATAACAATCTCACATGAACTCACTTAGAGGGAATATAATGGCAGGTGGATGTACACCATAAGGCAGGGCTCCTCAACTGGCGGGCTGCAGGGGATCTGACTTGGCCCCCCAAGTTTAAAAGACTGTAAAAACACCAGCAAATCAGCTCCAAGGATTTTCATTTTAGAAATCTGTTCCAAAGTATCCTTGCATAATAGAGAGGTACAGTGCCTTGCAAAAGTATTCATCTCCCTTGGCGTTTTTCCTATTTTGTTGCATTATAACCTGTAATTTAAATTGATTTTTATTTGGATTTCATGTTATGGATATACACAAAAAATATTAATATTTTTTGTGAATATTAATAATATTTCAAAAAATTCTAAAAAATAAATAACGGAAAAGTGGTGCGTGCATATGTATTCACCCCCTTTGCTATGAAGCCCCTAAATAAGATATGGTGCAACCAATTACCTTCAGAAGTCACATAATTAGTTAAATAAAGTCCACCTGTGCGGAATCTAAGTGTCACATGATCTCAGTATATATATACACCTGTTCTGAAAGGCCCCAGAGTCTGCAACACCACTAAGCAAGGGGCACCACCAAGCAAGCGGCACCATGAAGACCAAGGAGCTCTCCAAACAGGTCAGGGACAAAGTTGTGGAGAAGTACAGATCAGGGTTGGGTTATAAAAAAATATCAGAAACTTTGAACATCCCACAGAGCACCATTAAATCCATTATTAAAAAATTGAAAGAATATGGCACCACAACAAACGTTATATCTGGCGCAAAACCAACACCTCTCATCACCCCGAGAACACCATCCCCACAGTGAAGCATGGTGGTGACAGCATCATGCTGTGGGGATGTTTTTCATCGGCAGGGACTGGGAAACTGGTCAGAATTGAAGGAATGATGGATGGCGCTAAATACTGGGAAATTCTTGAGGGAAACCTGTTTCAGTCTTCCAAAGATTTGAGACTGGGATGGAGGTTCACCTTCCAGCAGGACAATGGCCCTAAGCATACTGCTAAAGCAACACTCAAGTGGTTTAAGGGAAACATTTAAATGTCTTGGAATGGCCTAGTCAAAGCCCAGACCTCAATCCAATTGAGAATCTGTGGTATAACTTAAAGATTGCTGTACACCAGCGGAACCCATCCAACTTGAAGGAGCTGGAGCAGTTTTGCCTTGAAGAATGGGCAAAAAATCCCAGTGGCTAGATGTGCCAAGCTTATAGAGACATACCCCAAGAGACTTGCAGCTGTAATTGCTGCAAAGGGTGGCTCTACAAAGTATTGACTTTGGGGGGGGGGGGGGGGGAATAGTTATGTACGCTCAAGTTTTCTGTTTTTTTGTCTTACTTCTTGTTTGTTTCACAATAAAAAATATTTGGCATCTTCAAAGTGGTAGGCATGTTGTGTAAATCAAATGATACACACCCCCAAAAAATCTTAATTTTAATTCCAGGTTGTAAGTCAACAAAATAGGAAAAATGCCAAGGGGGTGTATACAGTATGTGATTGTATACAAATGTAAGCAAGGTTCGAAATTATTATGTTTTAGTCAAATATTATATCAGTTTGGGATTCTTCTTCTTCTTCTTCTTCTTCTTGAGGTCAATTTGTAGTTTACAAATTATTGTAGTTCTATTCCGGCCTCCTGACCATCCGCTCAAGAAAAAATCAGCCCGCGGCTGAATCTAGTTGATGATCTCTGAATCTAGTTGATGATCCCTGAATCTAGTTGATGATCCCTGAATCTAGTTGATTATCTCTGCCTTAACTCAGTCACAGCCTCACGTCCTGTTCACAGCCTCAGTCCCAGCTCACGTCCTGTTCACAGCCTCAGTCCCAGCTCACGTCCTACCTTTCAGAGCTGGCATCAGAGCACCACGGTTCCCACTAGATGGCCAAGCAGCAAAGCCAAAATTGGCTAAATCGTAAACAATTAGGGTTAGGCATGAGGTTAGTGGTGTGTTTAGGGTTGAGGTTAGGTTAGGGTTAGGGTTAGGGTTAAGGTTAGTGGTATGTTTAAGGTTGAGGTTAGGGTTAGGGTTAGGGTTAAGGTTAGGTCAGAACATAACCAGGTCAGACCATACCCAGGTCAGACCATAACCAGGTCAGAACAGAACCAGGTCAGAACAGAACCAGGTCAGACCATACCCAGGTCAGAACATAACCAGGTCAGAACATACCCAGGTCAGAACATACCCAGGTCAGAACATACCCAGGTCAGAACATAACCAGGCCAGGTCAGAACATAACCAGGTCAGACCATAACCAGGTCAGACCATAACCAGGTCAGAACATACCCAGGCCAGAATATAACCAGGCCAGGTCAGAACATACCCAGGTCAGAACATACCCAGGTCAGAACATAACCAGGTCAGAACATATCCAGGTCAGAACATACCCAGGTCAGAACATAACCAGGTCAGAACATACCCAGGTCAGAACATACCCAGGTCAGAACATAACCAGGCCAGGTCAGAACATAACCAGGTCAGACCATAACCAGGTCAGACCATAACCAGGTCAGAACATACCCAGGCCAGAATATAACCAGGCCAGGTCAGAACATTCCCAGGTCAGAACATACCCAGGTCAGAACATAACCAGGTCAGAACATATCCAGGTCAGAACATACCCAGGTCAGAACATAACCAGGTCAGAACATTACCAGGTCAGAACATAACCAGGCCAGGTCAGAACATAACCAGGTCAGAACATAACCAGGTCAGGTTAGAACATAACCAGGTCAGAACATAACCAGGTCAGAACATAACCAGGTCAGACCATACCCAGGTCAGAACATAACCAGGTCAGAACATACCCAGGTCAGAACATACCCAGGCCAGAATATAACCAGGCCAGGTCAGAACATCAGCAGGTCAGAACATAACCAGGTCAGAACATAACCAGGTCAGAACATACCCAGGTCAAAACATACCCAGGTCAGAACATAACCAGGCCAGGTCAGAACATAACCAGGTCAGACCATAACCAGGTCAGAACATACCCAGGCCAGAATATAACCAGGCCAGGTCAGAACATACCCAGGTCAGAACATACCCAGGTCAGAACATACCCAGGTCATAACATAACCAGGTCAGAACATACCCAGGTCAGAACATAACCAGGTCAGAACATAACCAGGTCAGAACATAACCAGGCCAGGTCAGAACATAACCAGGTCAGAACATAACCAGGTCAGGTCAGAACATAACCAGGTCAGAACATAACCAGGTCAGAACATACCCAGGTCAGAACATAACCAGGTCAGAACATAACCAGGCCAGGACAGACCATAACCAGGTCAGACCATAACCAGGTCAGAACATAACCAGGTCAGAACATGACCAGGTCAGAACATACCCAGGTCAGAACATAACCAGGTCAGAACATACCCAGGTCAGACCATACCCAGGTCAGAACATAACCAGGTCAGAACATAACCAGGAAAGGTCAGAACATAACCAGGTCAGAACATAACCAGGAAAGGTCAGAACATACCTAGGCCAGGTCAGACCATAACCAGGTCAGAACATACCCAGGTCAGAACATACCCAGGTCAGACCATAACCAGGTCAGAACATACCCAGGTCAGAACATAACCAGGCCAGGTCAGAACACTGTGGTTTGACTCGGCTCGGTTCAGCTCAGTAGTGTGAAATGCCCTATAGAGAATACAGAGTGACTTCTCATTAGGCAACAGTCATACCTCGTTGTAGACCGACAGTCCATGGCCCCTCCCATCTAAACACCACACCCCTCCCACTGCGTACATATTAATCAACCAAAGCCATTCTATCTGTATGGAAATACAGGATCCTCCACAGCAGGAATCCCACAAATCGCTGTCATCTACAAATAGTTATTATCTCCTTGGCCTTGTTCCTCTCAACACACACACATGTAGGCACGCACACAAACACACACACACAAGCACATTGCATCTCTATGGTAATGCCCTACCATACCGCCCCGAGCAACACAACATTGATAGACGGTCTGTTGCCATTACTAGGCTATAATTCCCATTCTCACTCTATAGTTCTCAAAGGACCTCTCATTCTAGAATCTGGATAGTGACAAGGAACTCTTATTCTAGAATATGGATACTGAAAAGGATCTCTCATTCTAGAATCTGGATACATACTTCCTATTCTAGAATCTGGATACTGACAAGGACCTCTCATTATAGAATCTGGATACTGACAACGACCTCACATTCATCTGGATACTGACAACGACCTCACATTCTAAAACTGGATCATCTAGAACTGGACATCTAATTCTAGAAAACTGGATACTGACAAGGACCTCTCATTGTAGATTCGGGATATTGACAAAGACCTCTCATTACAGAATTGGGATACTGACAACGACCTCACATTATAGAATCTGGAAACTGACAAGGACCTCTCATTATAGAATTGGAATGTCGGGATACTGACAAGGACCTATCATTCTAACATTTTAACGTATTGATTCTGAAAATGACTTTTTATTCTAGAATCTGTATACTGACAAAGGACCTTTCATTGTAGAATTGGAACTTCTGGATACTAATACAATCCTCTCTTTGTAGAATTTGAACTTCTGGATACTGACAAGGACCTCTCATTCTAGAATCTGGATACTGACAAGAACCTCTCATTCTAGAATCAGGATACTGACAAGGACCTCTCATTATAGAATTAGAGCGTCTGGACACTGACAACTGACCTCTCATTCTAGAATTGGAACGTCTGGACACTGACAACTGACCTCTCATTCTAGAATCTGGATACTGACAACGACCTCACATTCTAGAACTGGAACATCTTGATACTGACAAGGACCTCTCATTCTAGAAAACTGGATACTGACAAGGACCTCTCATTCTAGAAAACTGGATACTGACATGGACCTCTCATTCTAGAATCTGGATACTGACAAGGACCTCTAATTCTAGAATCTGGATACTGACAAGGACCTCTCATTCTAGAATCTGGATACTGACAAGGACCTCTAATTCTAGAATCTGGATACTGACAAGGACCTCTCATTCTAGAATCTGGATACTGACAAGGACCTCTCATTATAGAACTGGAACATCTTGATACTGACAAGGACCTCTCATTCTAGAAAACTGGATACTGACAAGGACCTCTCATTCTAGAATCTGGATACTGACAAGGACCTCTAATTCTAGAATCTGGATACTGACAAGGACCTCTAATTCTAGAATCTGGATACTGACAAGGACCTCTCATTCTAGAATCTGGATACTGACAAGGACCTCTCATTCTAGAATCTGGATACTGACCAAGGACCTCACATTCTACAACTGGAACATATTGATATTGACAAGGACCTTTCATTCTAGAATTGGAACGTCTGGATTCAGATGAGGACTACTCATTCTAGAAAACTGGATACTGACAAGTACCTCTTACAAAATAATCTGGGTACTGACATGGACCTCTCATCATAGAATCTGGATACTGACAAGGACCTCTCATTCTAGAATTGGAACGTCTGGATATTGACAACTGACCTCTCATTCTAGAATCTGGATACTGACAACAACATCTCATTCTAGAATTGAATGTCTGGATACTGACCAGGACCTCTCATTCTAACATTTTTACGTCTTGATTCTGACAAGGACTTTTCATTCTAGAATCTGTATACTGACCAAGGACCTTTAAATGTAGAATTGGAACTTCTGGATACTAACAAAGTCATCTCTTTCTAGAATTTGAACATCTGGATACTGACAAAGGAACTCTCATTCGATAATTTTTACATCTGTATTCTGACAAGGACCTCTCATTCTAACATTTTAACATCTTGATTCTGACAAGGACTTTTCATTTTAGAATCTGTATACTGACCAATCACCTTTCATTGTAGAATTGGAACTTCTGGACACTAACAAAGTCATCCCTTTCTAGAATTTGAACTTCTGGATACTGACAAGGACCTCTTATTCTAGAATCTGGATACTGACAAGGACCTCTCATTCTAGAATCTGGATACTGACAAGGACCTCTCATTCTAGAATTGGAACGTCTGGATACTGACAACTGACCTCTCATTCTAGAATCTGGATACTGACAACAACATCTCATTCTAGAATTGAATGTCTGGATACTGACCAGGACCTCTCATTCTAACATTTTTACATCTTGATTCTGACAAGGACTTTTCATTCTAGAATCTGGATACTGACAAGGACCTCTCATTCTAGAATTGGAATGTCTGGATACTGACAAGGATCTCACATTCTAGAAAACTGGATACTGACATTGACCTCTCATTCTAGAATCTGGATACTGACAAGGACCTCTCATTCTAGAATCTGGATACTGACCAAATACCTCTCATTCTAGAATTGGAACTTCTGGATATTGACAAGGACCTTTCATTATTGAATTGGAACATCTGGATTCTGACAAGGACTACTCAATCTGGGAAACTGGATACTGACAAGTACCTCTCATTCTAGAACATAGATACTGACAAGGAGCTTTCATTCTACAATTGGAACTTTGGGATATTGACAAGGACCTCTCATTCTACAATTGGAACGTCTGGATTCTGACAAGGACTACTCAATCTGGGAAACTGGATACTGACAAGTACCTCTCATTGTATGATTGCAACGTCTGAATACTGACAAGGAACTCTCATTCTAGAATTGGAATATTGACAAGAACCTCTTACAAAATAATCTGGGTACTGACAAGGACCTCTCATTATATAATTGACGGGCCGCCCCCAGGTGGTAAGGGTAGGTAACAACACATCTGCCACGCTGATCCTCAACACGGGGGCCCCTCAGGGGTGCGTGCTCAGTCCCCCCCCTTTACTTCCTGTTCACCCATGACTGCATAGCCAAGCACGACTCCAACACCATCATTAAGTTTGCCGACGACACAACAATGGTAGGCCTGATCACCGACAACAATGAGACAGCCTATAGGGAGGAGGTCAGATACTTGGCCGTGTGGTGCCAGGATAACAACCTCTCCCTCAACGTGACCAAGACAAAGGAGATGATTGTGGATTCTCATCGACAGGGCTGTAGTGGAGCAGGTTGAGAGCTTCAAGTTCCTTGGTGTCCACATCACCAACAAACTATCATGGTCCAAACACACCAAGACAGTCGTGAAGAGGGCACGACAACGCCTATTCCCCCTCAAGAGACTGAAAAGATTTGGCATGGGTCCTCAGATGCTCCAAAAGTTCTACAGCTGCACCATCGAGATTATCCTGACTGGTTGCATCACCGCCTGGTATTGCAACTGCTCTGCCTCGGACCGCAAGGCACTACAGAGGGTAGTGCGTACGGCCCAGTACATCACTGAGCCAAGCTTCCTGCCATCCAGGGACCTATAGCCTCGCTACTGTTATTTTACTGCTGCTCTTTAATTATGTTATTTTTCTGTTTTTCTTCTTTTTTTATTTTTACTTATCTATTTTTTTTACATAACACTTATTTTTCTTCAAACTGCATTGTTGGTTAAGGGCTTGTAAGTACGCATTTCACTGTAAGGTCTACACCTGTTGTATTCGTCGCATGTGGCAAATAACATTTTATTTTATTTTATGTAATCACAATATTCTCTTAGTGATGTTTTTCTAGGTCGCACAGCTAGATATCTACGAGCAATTTAGAGCAGACCGAAATGGCTTTTGTCAATTTGAGCTAGCTAGCTAGCAAACGTTAGCCAGCTATCTAGCTAGGTTAGCTAAGGAAACATGCAGTAATCCAACGTTGGCTAGCAATAAATATGATTATAAACAAGGCAAGGTACCTAGCCAGCAGCTGCTGAAAATATTCTTCCACTTCACAGCCTCTTCAAGATATTTACTAAAATAGTCTGAGCTTCATGTGTCTCACCCGACAGCATGAGGTTGGCGCCTGAAACGGATCATTTGAATCTATAGTATGCATAAGCTATTACTATAAAGAAATACAGTATGTTAGAGTAATTTTTACAGGAGACTTCCAAATTACAGTTAAAAACAGCATTTTTCAGCATTGTACCCATAATGCTGTGCAATCTACAGCATAAATGCTGTCAAACACATGTATGGTATTATACTGTGCATCCTACTGTGTTTTACCATTGATATTACAGAAAAGTCTTACAGTGTAGGCTGTCTCGTCATTGTTAGTAATCAGGCCTACCACTTTCATGTCATCAGCAAACTTGATAATTGAGTTGGAGGCGTGCGTGGCCACGGAGTCATGGGTGAACAGGGAGTCCAGGAGGGGGCTGAGCACAAACCCTTGTGGGGCCCCTGTGTTGAGGATCAGCGTAGTGGAGATGTTGTTGCCTACCTTCACCACCTGGGGTCGGCCCGTCAGGAAGTCCATGGACCCAGTTGCACAGGTAGGACTTCAGACCCAAGGCCCAGATAATCTAAAATGGTGCCGACAGAGAGGGCTGCCTTGCTTCTAAATCTTAGGAAACATTGCAGTATATATATATTTTTTATGTATTATTTCTTACGTTATTAGCCCAGAAAATTGTTTGTGTTATTACATACAGCCGGGAATAACTATTGGATATCAGAGCGGCGGTAACTCGCCAGCACTACCAGCATTACGACCAAGAATACGACTTTCCCGAAGCGGATCCTTTGTTTGCACCCCCCAGGGCAATTGAACTGATTCCAGCGGCCGACCCAAAACAGAGGAGAGGTACTAGGAGCGGTCTTCCAGTCCGACTTAGGAGGCGTGGACACCACCCACCGCTTCCGAGTATATTACTCGCTAATGTTCAGTCTCTGGATAATAAAGTTGAGGAGCTCAGGGCGAGGGTTGCTTTCCAGAGAGACATCAGGGACTGTAACATCCTCTGTTTCACGGAAACATGGCTCTCTCGGGATATAGTGTCCGAGTCGGTCCAGCCAGATGGGTTCTCAGTTCATCGCGCAGACAGGAATAAATATCTCTCCGGGAAGCAGAAGGGTGTGGGGTATGATTTATGATTAACGACTCATGGTGTAATTGTGATAACATACAGGAACTCAAGTCCTTTTGATCACCCGACCTAGAATACCTCACAACCAAATGCCGACCGTATTATCTCCCAAGATAATTTTCTTCGGTTATAGTCACGGCCGTATATAACCCCCCTCAAGCCGATACCACGACGGCCCTCAAAGATCTTCACTGGACTTTATGCAAACTGGAAACCACATATCCTGAGGATGCATTTATTGTAGCTTGGGATTTCAACAAAGCAAATTTGAGGAAAAGGCAGCCGAAGTTCTATCAACACATCGACTTTAGTACTCCTGCTGCTAAAACACTCGAACACTGCTATTCCAACTTCCAGGATGCATACAAGGTCCTCCCCCACCCTCCTTTTGGCAACTCTGACCACGACTCCATTTTGCTCCTCCCTTCCTATAGGCAGAAACTCAAACAGGAAGTACCCATGCTAAGGACTATTCAACGCTGGTCTGACCAATCGGAATCCATGCTTCAAGATCGTTTTGATGACACGGACTGGGATATGTTCCGGGTAGCTTCAGAGAATAATATTGACGTATAGACTGATACGGTGACTGAGTTTATCAGGAAGTGTATAGGAGATGTTGTACCCACTGTGACTATTAAAACCTACCCTAACCAGAAACCGTGGATAGATGGCAGCATTCGCACAAAACTGAAAGCGCGAACCACCGCATTTAACCATGGCAAGGTGACTGGGAATATGGCAGAATACAAACAGAGTAGTTATTCCCTCCGCAAGGCAATGAAACTGGCAAAACATCAGTATAGAGACAAAGTGGAGTCGCAATTCAACGGCTCAGACACGAGACGTATGTGGCAGGGTCTACAGACAATCACGGACTACAAAAGGAAAACCTGCCACGTTGCCGACACCAAAGTCTTGCTTCCGGACAATCTAAACATAATAATAGGATAATACAGTGCCACCGACGCAGCCCGCTACCTAGGACTGTGGGCTCTCCTTCTCCCTGGCCAACGTGAGTAAGACATTTAAGTGCGTTATATCTCACAAGGCTGCCGGCCCAGACGGCATCCCTAGCTGCGTCCTCAGAGCATGCGCAGACCAGCTGGCTGGTGTGTTTACGGACATATTCAATCTCTCCCTATCCGAGTCTGCTGTCCCCACATGCTTCAAGATGGCCACCATTGTCCATTGTCCCTGTACACAAGAAAGCAAAGGTAACTGAACTAAATGACTATCGCGCCGTAGCACTCACCTCTGTCATCATGAAGTGCTTTGAGAGACTAGTCAAGGATCATATCACCTCTACCTTACCTGACACCCTAGACCCACTTCAATTTGCTTACCGTCCCAATAGATCCACAGACGATGCAATCGCCATCACACTGCACACTGCCCTATCCCATCTGGACAAGAGGAATACCTATGTAAGAATGCTGTTCATTGACTATAGCTCAGCATTCAACACCATAGTACCCTCCAAGCTCATCATTAAGCTCGAGGCCCTGGGTCTGAACCCCGCCCTGTGCAACTGCACTCCCTGTTCACCCATGACTGCGTGGCCAAGCACGCCTCCAACTCAATCATCAAGTTTGCAGACGAAACAACAGTAGTAGGCTTGATTACCAACCATGACGTCAACAAAACAAAGGAGATGATCGTGGACTTCAGGAAACAGCAGAAGGAGCACCCCCCTATCCACATCGACGGGACGGCAGTGGAGAAGATGGAAAGCTTCAAGTTCCTTGGCGTACACATCACTGACAAACTGAAATGGTCCACCAACAGACAGTGTGGTGAAGAAGTCGCAACAGTGCCTGGCTTGGCACCTAAAACCCTCACAAACCTTTACAGATGCACAATTGAGAGCATCCTGTCGGGCTGTATCACCGCCTGGTACGGCAACTGCACCGCCCGCAACCGCAGGGCTCTCCAGAGGGTGGTGCGGTCTGCCCAACGCATCACAGGGGGCAAACTACCAGCCCTCCATGACACCTACAGCGCCCGATGTCACAGGAAGGCCAAAAAGATCATCAAGGACAACAATCACCCGAGCCACTGCCTGTTCACCCCGTTATCATCCAGAAGGCGAGGTCAGTACAGGTGCATCAAAGCTGGGACCGAGAGAATGAAAAACAGCTTCTATCTCAAGGCCATCAGACTGTTAAATAGCCTTCACTAGCACATTAGAGGCTGCTGCTGCCTATTGAAATCACTGGCCACTTTAAGAAATGGAACACTAGTCACTTTAATAATGTCTTACACTACTCATCTCATATGTATATAGTTTGCCCCCGAGCCCTGCGGTTGTGGGCGGTGCAGTTGCTGTACCAGGCGGTGAAACAGCCCAACAAGATGCTCTCAATTGTGCATCTGTAAAAGTTTGTGAGGGTTTTAGGTGCCAAGCCAAATGTCTTTAGCCTCCTGAGGTTGAAGAGGCAATCAAGCCTCCTACTGTTGTGTCATCTGCAAACTTGATGATTGAGTTGGAGGCGTGCTTGGCCACGCAGAGATGTTATTTCCTACCTTCACCACCTGGGGGCGGCCCGTCAGGAAGTCCAGGATCCAGTTGCACAGGGCGGGGTTCAGACCCAGGGCCTCGAGCTTAATGATGAGCTTGGAGGGTACTATGGTGTTGAATGCTGAGCTATAGTCAATGAACAGCATTCTTACATAGGTATTCCTCTTGTCCAGATGGGATAGGGCAGTGTGCAGTGTGATGGCGATTGCATCGTCTGTGGATCTATTGGGACGGTAAGCAAATTGAAGTGGGTCTAGGGTGTCAGGTAAGGTAGAGGTGATATGATCCTTGACTAGTCTCTCAAAGCACTTCATGATGACAGAGGTGAGTGCTACGGCGCGATAGTCATTTAGTTCAGTTACCTTTGCTTTCTTGTGTACAGGGACAATGGACAATGGTGGCCATCTTGAAGCATGTGGGGACAGCAGACTCGGATAGGGAGAGATTGAATATGTCCGTAAACACACCAGCCAGCTGGTCTGCGCATGCTCTGAGGACGCGGCTAGGGATGTTGTCTGGGCCGGCAGCCTTGCGGGAGTTAACATGCTTAAATGTCTCACTCACGTCAGCCACGGAGAAGGAGAGGCCACAGTCCTTGGTAGCGGGCCTCATCGGTGGTTAGAAAGATACTGTTTGAAAGGTTTTGAAAACAGCAAACTATCGTTAGGATTGTGATCATTGAATGACTTTGAGTGTCGCTGCACAGCTATTTTCAGGTCTCTCCAGAGATGTTCGATTGGGTTCAAGTCCGGGCTCTGGCTGGGCCACTCAAGGACATTCAGAGACTTGTCCCGAAGCCACTCCTGCGTTGTCTTGGCTGTGTGCTTACGGTCGTTGTCCTGTTGGAAAGTGAACCTTCGCCCCAGTCTGAGGTCTTGAGTGCTCTGGAGCAGGTTTTCATCAAGGATCACTCTGTACTTTGCTCCGTTCATCTTTGCCCCGATCCTGACTAGTCTCCCAGTACCTGCCGCTGAAAAACATCCCCACAGCATGATGCTGCCACCACCATGCTTCACCGTAGGGATGGTGCCAGGTTTCCCCCAGACATGACGCTTGGCATTCAGGCCAAATAATCTTGTTTCTCATGGTCTGAGAGTCCTTTATGTGCCTTTTGGCAAACTCCAAGCGGGTTGTCATGTGCCTTTTACTGAGGAGTGGCTTCTGTCTGGCAACTCTACCATAAAGGCCTGATTGGTGGAGTGCTGCAGAGATGGTTGTCCTTCTGGAAGTTTCTTTTGGAGGCGAAAGAAACGCACACCTATTTAGGCGAGGTGCTAACGGAGTACAACACTTGAAAAAGAAAAGGAGAGTCTCACACTCTAGGAGTTCAGATGCAATAATTTAATAACCTAATAATCCATTTTTCGACAGAAAAGCTGTATACCTTGTTGGTTATCAGGTTATTCAATTATTGCATCTGAGCTCCTAGAGTGTGCGGCTCTCCTTTTCTTTTTCAAGTCTTCAGGAAGGTTCTCCCATCTCCACAGAAGAACTCTAGAGGTCTGTCAGAGTGACCATCGGGTTCTTGGTCACCTCCCTGACCAAGGCCCTTCTCCCCCGATTGCTCCTGTCCTGGAGCTCTACAGACAATTCCTTCGACCTCATGGCTTGGTTTTTGCTCTGACATGCACTGTCAACTGCCGGGCCTTATATAGACAGGTGTGTGCCTTTCCAAATCATGTCCAATTGTCACGGTTCCCTCAGACAGAACCCAGAAGCAGACCAGGACAAGGAGAGTTGAACGAAGGTGAGGGTTTGTTACAGATTCAAAAAAAAGGTGCAGGATAATCCAGGAACAGAGCGGCGGCGTGGATGAGTTGTTGAGGGTGCAGTTGTTGGTCCAATGATGGCTCGGCAGCCGCCCGACCATCAGGCAGAGGTAGGGGTGAGGGTTCGGACGAGTGACTGGAGATGGAACAAAAACGGAGGTAAGTCAACAATAAACCAACAAGGTACAAAACAACAAAACTAACGCTAGAAGCTCTAGGACTGATACTCTGATAAACCTACTGTTCATGGCTAACGATCCGGCAGGAACTGGATGTTTGGCCAGAGCCTAAGAAGGGTGATGATCAGGACCAGGTGTGCAGATTGCTGATGGGATGCAGGTGCGGAAAACAAGAGAGCTCCCCGGAGCGTTCCCGAACCCTCGGGAAACTGGAGATCACGAACAGGAAAAACTAGTCACCAGACAGGACCCGACTCAGACTGCCGGGATCGGTACAGTACCCCCCTCGACAACGCCACCGGGCGGACCTCCCGGAGCGCCAGGATGGAGCGGTAGAAATCACTGATGAGGTCAGCATCTAGGACCTGTCGCCGCGGAATCCAACTCCTCTCTTCAGGACCATACCCTCCCAGTCCACGAGATACTGAAACCCGGCCCCGCCGTCTGGAATCCATGATGCGGCCGCACCGTGAGGCAGGACCACCTCCGATCATCCGAGGAGGAGGAGGAGGAGGCGGAGGAGGCAACAGAGGACTGAGGAAGACAGGCTTGAGGCAGGAGACATGAAAGGTGGGATGGACTCTGGCGTCCTCGGTAGTTTGAGTCGAACTGCCACTGGATTGATCACCCTTCTCCACCACAAACGGACCAATGAACTTGGTAACAACTTCCTAGACTCAGTCCGTAAAGGAAGATCCCGTGTGGCCAACCAGACCCTATCTCGATGGTGTAGGTGGGAGCGGGGATCCGCGACGGTCGCCTGGAGCTGATACCGGTCGAAACTCTAAGGAGTGCCTTTCTGGCCCGATGCCAGGTCGGTGGCACGCAGCGAAATGGGCCTGAACAGAAGGCACTGAGAGCTCCTTCTCCTGAGAAGGGAACAAGGGAGGTTGGTGGCCATACAGGCACTGGAAGGGAGACATCCCAGTGGCAGATGTGGAGAGTATTGTGGGCATACTCAGCCCCAAGGCAACTGAGAGACCCAGGAGGTGGGGGTTGGAAGAGACCAGACAGCGTAGCGTGGATTCCCATCTTCTGGTTGGCTCTCTCCGCCTGACCATTGGATTGGGGTGAAAAACCAGATGTGAGACTGACTGTAGCTCAATGGCCAAACAGAAGGACTTCCAGACAGCAGAGGTAAACTGAGGGCCACGGTGGAAGCGATATCACTGGGCAAACCGTGGACCCTGAAAACCTCCCTAACCAGGATCTCGGACGTCTCGAGGCAGAGGAAGCTTGGCAGTTGGCACAAAGTGGGCGAACTTGCTGAATCTGTCCACACGATAGTCAGAACGAGCCGTGTTCCCCTCGAAGCGGGCAACCCAGTGACGAGTCGGGCCAGATGCGACCATGGTCGCGGGGAATAGGAAGGGGGTGAAGTAGTCCAGAGCTGGGCCGATTGGTACTCTTATTCTGCGCACACACTGGACAGGCAGCAACAAAAACCCCGAGTATCCTCGCCATGGCGGGCCACCAAAAGCGTCTGCGAAGAAAGCGCCATTGTCGAGCCACGCCAGGGTGACAAGCCATCTTACTGGCGGGACCATTTGAGGACAGCAGGACGAACGATCAGGCACAAACAACCGACCGGGTGGACCGTTACGGACCGGGCTGAGTCCGAAGGGCGCCAGCACCCTCCTCCTCAATCTTCCACATAACTGCTCCCCACGAGCGCAGTTCCGGGGAAATTGTCTCGGTCTTAGACCCACTCTCCTCCGTCTTGGAGAACATCCGGGACGGCGTCCGCCTTGCCGTTCTTAGATCCAGGTCGGAACGTCAGGAAAAACTTGAATCGTCCGAAAAACAACGCCACCTGGCCTGGACGGGAGTTGAGGCGTTTCGATTGCACGTAAGCAAGATTCTTGTGGTCCAGTCCAGACAATAAACGGTTGCTCGCCCCCTCCAACCAGTGGCGCCACTCCTCCAAGGCAAGTTTCACCGCGAGAAGCTCGGTTACCCACATCGTAATTCCTCTCCGCAGGCGAGCGGCGACGAGTAGTAGGCGCAGGGATGGAGTTTACTGTCCGTGGAGCATCGCTGCGACAGGATGGCGCCAACTCCCACATCAGGCTGCGTCCACTTCACAACGAACTGGCGGGCCGTTCGGTTGAGAGAGATCGGTGCGTTGAGTGAAACGCCTCTTCAAATCCAGAAACGCTCGATCCGCCTCCCAGATTCCACTTGAAGGTCCTGATACTGGAAGTCAAGGCAGTTAATGGACGGCCACACGGCTGTAATCCCGGATGAATCTGCGGTAGAAATTCGCTAAACCCCAAAAATCTCTGGAGCTGCAATCTCGTACCGGGCTGGGCCCATTCCAGAACCGCTCTAACCTTCTCCTGGTCCATCCTAATCTCTCCCCTGGAGATGATTACCCGAGAAAAGGATGTCGTGTGGGCGTGAAACTCGCACTTCTCGGCCTTCACGAACAGGCGATTCTCCAACAATCGCTGCAGAACCTGCCGGACATGCTGGACGTGGTTGGAAGGTTCCCTTCGAGAAAGATCAGAATGTCATCCAGGTAAACAAACACAAAGAGACCCGATCATATCTCTCAGGACGTCGTTCACCATACTCTGGAATACCGCTGGAGCATTGGTCAGTCAAAACGGCATCACCTGATACTCGAAGTGACCCATCGGTGTATTGAAACCCGTCAACCACTCGTCCCCCCTCTCTGATCGGACCAGGTGATACGCATTGCATTGGGTCTAGCTTTGGTGAACACCGTAGCACCCTGTAAGAGTCGAAGGCAGAACTCATCAAGGGCAGGGGATACTTGTTCTTGACCGTGATGTCATTCAACCCCGATAATCAATACAGCGGTCGAAGAGGCCATCCTTCTTACCCACAAAGAAGAATCCTGCCCCCAGGGTGATGACGAGGGACGAGACGAGACCAGCAGCTAGGGACTCCTTGATGTAGGTCTCCAACGCCTCACGTTCAGGTCGGAGATACTGTATAACCTTCCCTTGGGGTAGACAGCTCCAGGAACCAGGTTGATGGCACAATCATATGGTCGGTGGGGAGGAGTGACAGAGCCTTCTGCTTACTGAAAACTTCCCCAAATCGTGATATGTCTCGGGAACCAGGGACAAATCTGGGGGTTTAGCCTCAATCACCTGACTGGGAACCGAATGGGGCAGGCAGTCTTGAGACAGTTAGCATGACAATCAAGGCTCCAACTCGTTACCTTGCCCGTCACCCAATCGAACGTGGGATTGTGTTCCTTCAGCCAGGGGTATCCAAGGACCAGAGGAACATGGGAAGACGGCAGAATGAAGAATGAAATCATCTCAGAATGATTCCCCGACAACCGCATCTTAACCGGTTCAGTCTCCCATCGTGATACGTGCCAGACTACTGCCGTTCAGAGTGGTACGCTTCAATGGCTTCCGGCAACTGCTCCTTGGAAAGCCCCAGCTGTTCCCACTTCGGCATCAAGAAAGCTTCCCATCGGCACTGAATCGATAAAAGTGTTTAGCGCTAAAGCTTCTGATTCCTGTTCACAAGGTAGCCGGGAAGCGGGGTCTGACAGAGGTACTGAGAGGTTGAAACTGGCTCGCTAAAAGTCCTCCCAACTTTAGCGAGCCGGGCAGTTGACGACCGCGGGAACAAGTGGAGATGTATGTCCCGAGCTACCACAGTGAGGGCAGCAGTTGGTCTTACGTCTATGTTGGCGCTCCTCCTTGGTTAACCCGTGCCGCCCCCTTGCATGGGTTCAGAATCGGGAGAGAGGACCTCTCCACTAATCCATTGTGGTGGATGTCGGCGTGTTCTGGTCCACCACCCGACCGACTGGGAACTGAGAAGCTGATCGATTGGACGGACCCATTGCTTCTCCCTCCTTCGCTCTCGGACTCGATTATCCACCGAATAGACAAGGCTACCAAGCTGTCCAGGTCACTAGGCTCGGATAGGAGAGATCAACTCATCCTTGAGCTGCTCGAGCAGACCCTGGTAAAGGCCACCAGAGACTCCTCGTTCCACCCACTCTCCACCGCCAACGTCTTGAACTCGATCACGAAGTCGGCCACGCTGCGAGTTCCTTGGTGAAGCGAAACAGGCGCCCTAGCTGCGTCCCTCCCTCGGGACGGAATGGTCGAAGAGCTTCCTCATCTCGGCCGTGAACCCCTGGTATGAAGCCATGCAGGGGTCTTGTCGTTCCCAAACGGCTGAAGCCCACTCAGCGCCGACCACGCAGCAACGCAATCACAAAGGCTATCCTAGCCTTGTCTGTAGCATAAGAGTAGGGCTGTAGATCGAACACTAATCCACACTGCATAAGGAAGGAGCGGCATCTTCCCAGCTCCCCCTCATATCTATCAGCGTCGGAACCGGGCTCAGGAAGGACACAGCTCCAGAGCGGCAGGCGAGACGGGGTGAAACCGGTAGTGGATCCTCCACCGGAAACTTGCGTTGGTTCTGGACCTCCGTCAGACCGGTAGAAAGGTTTCGAACTGACAACGCGATCTCCTGTAGTACCGTGCTATGATGGCCCAACATCTTCTCCTGATGGGTAATGGCATGGCGACAGAGTCCAGGTCCGCTGGGTTCATTACTGGCCGGATCGTTTCTGTCACGGTTCCCTCAGACAGAACCCAGAAGCAGACCAGGACAAGGAGAGTTGAACGAAGGTGAGGGTTTATTACAGATTCAAAAAAGGTGCAGGATAATCCCAGGGAACAGAGCGGGCGGCGTGGATGAGTTGTTGAGGTGCAGTGGTTGGTCCAATGATGGCTCGGCAGCCGCCGACCATCAGGCAGAGGTAGGGTGAGGGTTCGACGAGTGACTGGAGATGGAACAAAAAGCGAGGTAAGTCAACAATAAACCAACAAGGTACAAAACAACAAAACTAACGCTAGAAGCTCTAGGACTGATACTCTGATAAACCTACTGTTCATGGCTAGCGATCCGGCAGGAACTGGATGTTTGGCCAGAGCCTAAGAAGAGGTGATGATCAGGACCAGGTGTGCCAGATTGCTGATGGGATGCAGGTGCGGAAAACAGAGAGCTCCCCGGAGCGTTCCCGAACCCTCGGAAACTGGAGATCACGAACAGGAAAAACTAGTCACCAGACAGGACCCGACTCAGACTGCCGGGATCGTTACACCAATCAATTGAATTTACCAAAGGTGGACTCCAATCAAGTTGTAGAAACATCTCAAGGATGATCAATCAAAACAGGATGCTCCTGAGCTCAATTTCGAGTCTCATAGCAAAGGGTCTGAATACCTATCTAAATAAGGTATTTCTGTTTTTTACTTTTTATAATTTGCAAAAAGTAAAAACCTGTTTTCACTTTGTCATTATGGGGTATTGTGTGTAGATTTCTGTGTTTTGATTTTATTTAATCCATTTTAGAATATGGCTGTAACATAAAATGTGGAAAAAGTCAAGGGTTCGGAATACTTTCCGAGGGCACTCTCTCTCTCTCTCTCTCTCTCTCTCTCTCTCTCTCTCTCTCTCTCTCTCTCTCTCTCTCTCTCTCTCTCCTCTCTCTCCCCCCGCTCTCTCTCTCTCTCTCTCTCTCTCTCTCTCTCTCTCTCTCTCTCTCTCTCTGGTACTCTCTCTCTCTGTCTCTCTGTCTCTGTCTCTCTCTCTCTCTCTCTCTCTCTCTCTCTCTCTCTCTCTCTCTCTCTCTCTCTCTCTCTCTCTCTCTCTCTCTCTCTCTCTCTCTCTCTCTCTCTCTCCTCTCCTCTCCTCTCTCTCTTACCTCTCCTCCACTGACCTTTCTTCTGTGCCTCTCTCTCCCTCTTTCCTTCCACGGTAGCTGACTGACATAACAGATCTCTTCACGCTGATGTTAAAACCAACATTTTGACAGATAAGAGACAAAACATCATCATAGACTCACACTCAAGTGATGAAATGTTCAAAGAGTCTCTCAAAAAATGATATATCTCTCTCCAAAACTAGATCTCTCTCTCCAAAACTAGATCTCTCTCTCCAAAACTAGATCTCTCTCTCCAAAACTAGATATCTCTCTCCAAAACTAGATCTCTCTCTTCAATTCTTGATGTCTTATGTAGACAACGAATGCACACTCACTCACACATACACACTCACACTGCATCCTTCCATCCTCCCAACACTGTCCAATGAGGTGATGACCAGCCCCTTGTTGTGATTGCTTTAGTCTCCTTTTAATTTCCAAGCATATTAATCATATGTAGAGTTATTTAAGAATCCATAAAAAGCCTATCAAAGCTTTGAAACAATTAAAGAGTAAGGTAGATTTTCCCCAGGGCCGGGACTTTTATTTGAATAGTGTTCAGGTGATTATCGTAGTTTGATACAGCTCTGTCATTAATACAGATCCACTTTTAAAACAACTTTTCTTTCTCAGAACCAGAGGGTACACTGTGGCGTGTGTGTGTGTGTGTGTGTGTGTGTGTGTGTGTGTGTGTGTGTGTGTGTGTGTGTGTGTGTGTGTGTGTGTGTGTGTGTGTGTGTGTGTGTGTGTGTGTGTGTGTGTGTGTGTGTGTGTGTGTGTGTGTGTGTGTGTGTGTGTGTGTGTGTGCGTGCGTGCGTGCGCGTGGTGTGTGTGTGCGCGTGCGTGCGTGCGTTCATGTGCGTGTGCGTGTGTGTGTGTGTGGTCTAGTGGTTGCTGACCCATTATTCCTATGTTAGCTGCCCACGACTCCTTCAGAGAGGATCAAGGAAACAGTGACAATACATTTAAAAGTCTGCTATGTTGAGAGAGAGAGAGAGATGACTCCTACAAGATATTGTATGAACATTGACAAGTCAAGGCAAAATGTGTAGATTTGCAGAAAATAAGCTTTTAAAACTGCTAAATGTTCTCTCACACGATGTACTTTAACTTCTGCTGTGAAAGTTAAATCTGACTTTGATTTGACAAAGCTGGATCCCCCTTCTAGCCATGACCCCACTCTATTTCAAAATAAGTAGAATTGCAGGAAAGTAGCTTTAAAAAATTGCAACATTTTCTCTAATCATGGCAACAAATGTACTTTAAATATGCTTTTTTTTTCGTTAGATGGCACTGACTGTCATCTTTTAATTTTCAGGCCGCGCACCGGTCCTCTTGGAGAATTCCGCCCTAATAACGGAACTAATCGAACCGCTATTCTCTCTCTTCTAGAACGAGAAGGCGTAAAGAGGCGGGTCTAGCATGCTGTGATCAATAGCCTATGTGAGAAGCGGATTGATTTGAGTTTAAAATTGAATTTATTGGGATCGTGGGTTTTCATCTGCTATCAAAAGTTAAAAGAAATGGAAAACACAGTCTCTCTCTCTCTCCAAGTGTGTTTAATAAGCCCTCTGATTATGTTCTGCACGTGGATCCCGGAGAAGACTGTTATAAAATATTACATTATACAATTTTAAATAAATATGCTGTTATTTTACAGTAACACACCTGACGTTTTTCCTGATTGATTAATTAATTTTAAATATTTCTTCCTAAAACGAATATTTGTAGCCTAAGGTTGAACATTTCACAAATAGTGAGGAATGATTATGGATAAATAAATGTAATTAATTCGGAAGCTTGAAGGAATGGGTCAGCATTTCATGGTTCTTATGGGCTTAATGAATATTGATGGTATGAATATTTACTATTATTAAAGTGGCGTTTAAATAACCCATATTGGTTAATCTTTTTTCTCACCGCTTTCATTATGCTAAAAACGAGAAGCATCTCGTCCAACGTGGAGGTAGGCTATTAGGCTACAATCCCCTATTGACCTGAGGCGACGACCTGACAAAGCAATGTCTCCCCCATTCAGGCGATGTGACGCATCGCTCTGACAGATGGGACCACCACTGACTGACACAACCGCACAACTCAATGTGTTTCTAGTCGCAGGCAGCCCTCTGTTTCTAGTCGCAGGCAGCCCTCTGTTTCTAGTCGCAGGCAGCCCTCTGCCTGTATAGCAAAGAATAACTTCCATTAGCTTTTTCGTCGTTTTAACAGCACGAGAACAATAACATGTTTGCGTAATATTCCTTTAGGGTTACTATTTTTCAGGTTTAAAAATGTTTAGGACTTTATTATTCACTTTTTTTGTATTCTCTAAAGCAGCAATCTTGAAACAATAACAAAGCGTTGACCCGCCCCTGTTTCGGTAAAAATATGAGGGATGGGGCTGGAGAAATGTAACCACTCTCAAATGAATAGACAGCGCTATGGATGCAGGGCCTGAACATCCATGATACCAACATTAGTTGTAACCATGTGTTGAGGCGATATACATTTTACATTTACATTTTAGCGACTTACAGGAGCAATTAGGGTTAAGTGCCTTGCTCAAGGGCACATCGACAGATTTTTCACCCAGTCGGCTCGGGGATTAGAACCAGCGACCTTTCGGTTACTGGCACAACGCTCTTACCCACTAAACTACCTGCCGCCCCATCATTAAGACTATTGATTCACACTTTTTGATGTCAAATGTAAAACCTTACTTGGTTCAAACAATCCAGGGGTATTCCGGGTGCAGTTTGTTCTCTAGCTACATATGGACCAAGTATATCAGACATATAGCTTCAAAACAAAAAACTAAAAGAGATTACCCTGATTAAAATGTCAAAACCTGCTGTTTCAGTACATGTAGCTGTGCTAAACTAAAGCTAAACTTAAACACGAAGTTCCTCCTGGTCCTACAAGATAATGGCTGACAGTGTCGCATCCACCTTGCTAATAATGTAGAGCAATGAATAATTACAGAACAAAATTGTAATTATTATAGGAGGGGAGGAGGAAAGTATCATGCTCGTGAAAGTCAATATGGACCGGGTGGGTGCGCCGGGACCGTGCGCCGGGACCTATCTGGTTACACACCTGCGTCAATATCACAGCGGACACGGGATAAATTCAGCGCGCGTGCCAGCTTTAAATGGCAGGGCCAAAACAGTAACAGACATGCGCTCACTGACTGCTTTGGTCAAGTCAAACGACATGAAAACGTTTAGGCTACAATGGATTGTCAATTTTTAGAGGCAAACCAATCTACACCTTATTTTGGGTATAGGCCTATAGTTTCCCAAATTACCAAAAGCAAGATGCATTTTTAACCAATTTGTATTACATTTGTCTGTAAATCTTTTAACGTTATGGGGGGAAATGTGTTATATGTTGCTTATAACATGCGTGAAAGGCGATTTGATAGCTGCCTAATGATTGAACGACATTTAAAACAGCCAGTCGTTGTCAAACCGAGGCTGGAGGCTGCGGCTGCTGAGCTGAAGAGAGAAAGAGTCCGTGGGAACTCAACATGTGATGAAGGCCTGTACCCCGTGCCCCATCATCTGAATCATCTTTCAATATCAACGTGTCTTCGCTGCTAGTCTCCTTTACCACATGCCAAATCCCAGTACACATACCATTTCAATAACAATGCATGTTTTATTTAGGTGAATTGATGCATCGCTTAGCTGCAGCAACAGCTCGAGGCGGGTTGTGTTGTCGTCACCATCACCCCCTGATTGGGTAAAACGTTTAGGACACTTTCAGGAAAACACTCTGATTAATTACTGGTTACAACACCTCGTAGCACGTCAGAGACCGTTGATAATGTATAAATAAAATATATGAATAATCTAAACGTAGACTCTGTCTGTAGGCCTATGTACAATTGAAATGAATGTGAATAGGCCTATTTGAGAAAATCTACATTTGGAATAGAATATTTAGATTAAATGGCAGAGGTCTTATTCATGAACTAATTTGTTTTCGATATCAATTATTTCCAAGAGCTGCTTAGCTTTTTAGTTTAGTTTATTTCTTCCTTTTTGATAATGATAATAAATACCTTTTAAATTCACACTTTATATGATTATTTATTTATATTGCCTTTCAATTTCTCATCACGAGACTGCAGCATAAAGAGTTTTAAATAATTACTAAAAGGACAGTCATTATTTTATTTATTTATTTTATTTCACCTTTATTTAACCAGGTAAGCCAGTTGAGAACAAGTTCTCATTTACAACTGCGACCTGGCCAAGATAAAGCAAAGCAGTGCGATAAAAACAACAACAGCACAGAGTTACATATGGAATAAACACAACGTACAGTCAATAACACAATAGAAAATCTATATACAGTGTGTGCAAATGTAGTAAGTTATGGAGGTAAGGCAATAAATAGGCCATAGTGCAAAATAATTAAAATTTAGTATTAACACTGGAATGATAGATGTGCAGAAGATGATGTGCAAATAGAGATACTGGGGTGCAAATTAGCAAAATAAATAACAATATAGGGATGAGGTAGTTGGGTGGGCTAATTACAGATGGGCTGTGTACAGGTGCAGTGATCGGTAAGGTGCTCTGACAACTGATGCTTAAAGTTAGTGAGGGAGATAAGAGTCCAGCAGAGAACTGGAAGGAATGGCGGCCAAAGGAGGTGTTGGCTTTGGGGATGACCAGTGAGATATACCTGCTGGAGCGCAGACTACGGGTGGGTGTTGCTATGGTGACCAATGAGCTAAGATAAGGCAGGGATTTCCCTAGAAGGGATTTATAGATGGCCTGGAGCCAGTGGGTTTGGCGACGAATATGTAATGAGGACCAGCCAACAAGAGCGTACAGGTCACAATGGTGGGTAGTATATGGGGCTTTGGAGACAAAACGGATGGCACTGTGATAGACTACATCCAATTTGCTGAGTAGGGTGTTGGAGGCTATTTTGTAAATGACATCGCTTCGAAGTCAAGGATCGGTAGGATAGTCAGTTTTACGAGGGCTGTTTGGCAGCATGAGTGAAGGAGGCTTGTGCAAAATAGGAAGCCGATTCTAGATTTAACTTTGGATTGGAGATGCTTAATGTGAGTCTGGAAGGAGAGTTTACAGTCTAACCAGACACCAAGGTATTTGTAGTTGTCCACATACTCTAGGTCAGACCCGTCGAGTATTGATTCTAGTCGGCGGGCGGGTGCCAACAGCGTTCGATTGAAGAGCATGCATTTAGTTTTACTAGTGTTTAAGAGCAGTTGGAGGCCACGGAAGGAGTGTTGTAGTGGCGATGAAGCTCAGTTTAGAGGTTTGTTAACACAGTGATCCAATGAAGGGCCAGATGTATACAAAATGGTGTCGTCTGGTAGAGGTGGATCTGAGAATCACCAGCAGCAAGAACGACATCATTGATATACAGAGAATAGAGTCGCCCAGTGAACCCTGTGGCACCCCATAGAGACTGCCAGGAGGTCTAGACAACAGGCCCTCCCGATTTGACACACTGAACCTCTATCTGACGAAGTAGTTGGTGAACCAGGCAAGGCCGTCAGTTGAGAAACCAAGGCTATTTAGTCTGTCAATAAAATCGCGGTGATTGACAGAGTCGAAAGCCTTGGCCAGGTCGATGAAGACGGCTGCATAGTACTGTCTATTATCAATCGTGGTTATAATATCGTTTAGGACCTTGAGCGTGGCTGAAGTGCACCCATGATCCAGCTCGGAAACCAGATTGCATGGCGGAGAAGGTACGGTGGGATTCAAAATGGTCGGTGATCTGTTTGATAGCACTTTTGGCTTTCAAATACTTTGAAAGGCAGCGCAGGATGGATATAGGTCTGTAGCAGTTTGGATCTAGGCAGTGTCACCCCCTTTGAAGAGGGATACCGCGGCAGCTTTCAATCTCTGGGGATCTCAGACGATACGAGAGAGAGGTTGAACAGGCTGGTATTAGGGGGTTGCGACAATTTCGGCCGCTAATTTCAGAAAGAAAGGGTCCAGATTAGTTTACACATCCACTTTCCATAGACTGTTGCTTAAATTTACACAGCTGCCTCCTGTTAACAAATATCATATGTGGAGCTAGGGGATATGAGACAATCAATCATAGGTACCACTAACCTTGAAATAAATGTTGGAAGCCATCAAGTCAATTATTATCAATGTTCAAACCCTGATATACCATATATATGTATATATATATATATTTAGTATTTATTTATTGTCGCTCTCTCCTGACATGTTATGGGAAAGGAGAGGCCTATAACAGCACTGGTAGTTTTGATCCCGAAGGTAAACAGTTAATGTAAAGACGCTGGCACTAAGTGGGAGTGCCTTGCCATTATTTCAGCTGTCACTTGATCCGTGTCGCGGGGAATGTCTTTAGATGGAGGGAGCTAATCCGCTCTACCTCGTGGAACTTCTCTTTGACGCACTCGCACCGCACACCGCACACCGCACTCACACACAGAGCGAGTCGGGGCTCAGTGAGTGCAGTCTGGAGTGCAGGTACATAATTATTGGAGAAACCTTTCCAGTAGAATTCAATGTTGTTGATCTTATTTTGCTCAAACGGGAATATACCGAGTGAATGCTGTTCTTTGTGTAATTAGGCTACAACAGTGTATAGCCGGTTTATTGTTGCTGGCACAACGAAGGAGCGTTTGTTTTCCACTGTCAAAAGGTAAGCTCGCTTTAAGAAATGATTAACGTGTTTGATC